>NC_135271.1:2472500-2480000 GCF_051311805.1 Agelaius phoeniceus
AAATGCTGTGGGTTTGCCGAAAGGGGCCGGCGGGGGCAGGCAGCGGTTTAAAGACTTGGGCGGCTCAGCGTGGCCCGCCGTGGTAGCTGTGGTGCCGGTGGCGGTGGCGGCAGGCATACCGGGCGGTGGCCATGCGGGGTGCCACTGAGGGGTGGGGAGCAGCTACTCCCACTGATCCCCTGCAGTGGTTGTCCCGTTGCCACCGGCTGCGCTTGTCCGTCACTGTCGTTGTCCCGCCCGCGCCGCGGGGGTAAACCGTGCTGCGCCAGGGAGGGGTGCCCTGTCCCCCCCTCTCCATGGTCCATGGGGGCCCACCTGCTCGCCTCGCCGTAATGGGCGACGCCGGCAGAGAGTGTGCCCTCTCTGCCCTTCCTCAGCCGCGGGATCCGGGCCCCTGGGGCCCACCCGCACTCTCTCTCCTCAACCCGCTGCTGCGGTCTCTGGCACGCGCGGCGCTGCATCCAGCACCTCTCCTCCCCTTGATGGCCTTTTCTCCTCGAACGCGCACCGGCAGTGCCGTTGTCCGCCAGCCGTCCCCTGGCTCGACTGCCTGCCTGCTGGTGGGGGCGAGCGCTCGGTGGGCCCTCCGGCAGCGGAGGCCCGTGAGTGCAGGCGATCCTGTGCCGTGCGGCCGCGGCGCCGCTCGACGCGTGTCCCTCCCTGCGGGGACGGTCAGCCGGAAGGCGCCCGCCGTCAGCCGGTGGCGGTCCCGTCCCGGGCCCCGCTCGTCGCATCCTCCATCGCCCTTCCTGGCTGCGTGTGGGCCGCAGGAAGGCGCACAGGGCAGCCGCAGGGGTGCTTCTCCCCGCCTGGTCTCCGCGTGCAAACGAGGAGCACAGGCCTTGCACCCCAGCTCAGCGCCGTCCTGCCTTCTGCCGGGCGCATGCCCGAGGTAAGGGGCCCCGGCGGTGCGACGCAGCGGTGGCAGTCCTGGGAGTGCAGCCCCGGTGGCAGTGGGGTCTGCCGTCCGGCAGGCCTTGGGCCCTGGCTATGCCAGCTTGGCTCTCGGTGGCGCCCGCCTCAGGGCTGGCAGCAGAGCGCATCCACTGGTCTCTCACCCACCCGGCAGGGGAGCGGTCCCGCAGGAGGCATGCCGGCGGGGGCTGATCATCGTCGCGTGCCGTCTCGAGCCAGGGGAAGGCCGTGCAGTGGGGAAAGAGATAAGCCGGCCGTGCAGCGGCACAGCGGCACTCTGTGAGGCCCGCGGCGTCGGGGGCCAAGGGAGAGCCGCCGTGTGTGGGGGCCGATGGCCACGCGCCCCCAGCCGCATGCCGTGTGTTTTGTGCCTGTCGTCCCGTGAAAGTGAGACGTGGGTGGGCTGCCGTGCCCTCCCGCATTCCAGCGCGTGCCGCGTGGCCCTCTGCGTGGAGGCCGAGCCGAGCCCGGGTGCCTGGTCCGCCTCCGAAGGACAGCATTTGTGAGGTCGGCGTCACCCCTCGCGGGGGAGGCGGTCAGGAGCGCAGGCTCCCCCACCTCTTGGCCGGCCTTTGGAGCGTGGGTTGCTCCAGTTGGTTTTTATTCCACCTTCCGTTTCTGTGTGCTCGTACGGTCAAAGCCAGGTGCGCACCCCCGCGTCCTTGGCCCCAGAGTAACAAAAAAAGGGGCCGCTTGGCGTGAGCAGTGCCCGAAAGCCAGACAACTCTTAGCGGTAGATCACTCGGCTCGTGCGTCGATGAAGAATGCAGCTAGCTGTGAGAATTAATGTGAATTGCAGGACACATTGACCATTGACCATTCGAAGGCACGTGCAGCCCTGGATTCCTCCCGGGGCTACGCCTGTCTGAGGATCGCTTGATGATCAATAGCCATCTGGGGGCCACGCTAGCGGCACGGCTGGGGTTGCCTCTCTGGCCCGTTGCCCGCAGTGGGCGGCGGTGGCGGTGGCAGCAGTGGCATCCCACTGGTGCCCGAGGGAAGGCAGTCAGGGGTTCGGCGAGGGAAGCGTTTCCCTAGGAGGCCTCGATCCCTTCACTGCGGCCTGGCGGGCGTCGTCGCAGTCGTCGTCTTTGCAGTCGTCATTGTTGCCGTGCAGGGCCTTAGTCCCCCTAAATGCAGACTCGGGGAGCACTCCGTTGCTCCCCGCTCCCAGAGCAAGCCGCTGGGGTGGAGCTCGTCCTCGCCGGGACCGTGCCGTGGATGCGGTGGCACGGCAGCCTGGGGAGAGCGAGAGACGGCATCGAAAGGCGCTGCCAAGGGCCAAGAGAGAAAGAGAGAGGAGGGCGAGAAGGGGAGGCGAGGCATGGCCTCGCCCCCAGCGTCCCCCCGCACCGGCGGCTGTCTGCAGGTGGGAACCACGGCGGTACCGTGCCATGCTTCCGAGCGCGTGCGCGTGGCGAGAGCGCTGGGGATGGTTGTTCCGACCCCGTCCTCCCTTCGCCCACCCCCTCCTCTTCTGTCGCGGTCTCGGGGCGCGCCGAGGGACGCCGTCGTTCCTCTCTCTCTCCCCGCTGATGCCGTTGTGCGCGCCACCGCCCGGCCGGTCCTCCCGTGTGGGGCTATCTCTGCCCCACTCCCTTTTCAGTTCTCGTCTCCAGGATGGGGCTCTCCATATCCTCGTCGCTCGTTCATGCGCACGCGCACTCTCTCTCTCTGGCTCCCTCCGGAAGCGCGGAGAGGAGGGGGGGACTGGCGGCGTAGCGGGCGGGGGAGACACGGCGGCCATTGTCGCGCGTGCCCCCATGCGCGGCATGGCCGAGCTTTGGGATTGCAAGCTCAGATCAGACGTGGCGACCCGCTGAATTTAAGCATATTAGTCAGCGGAGGAAAAGAAACTAACGAGGATTCCCTCACTAACGGCGAGCGAAGAGGGAAGAGCCCAGTGCCGAATCTCCACCCCATGGTGGGGCGTGGGACATGTGGCGTACAGAAGCCCCCCTCCCCGGTGGAGCTCTTGGGGGACCCAAGTCCTTGTGACTGAGGCCGTAGCCCGCGGATGGTGTGATGCCGGTAGTGGCCCCCCGGCACACCAGGCCCGGGGCTTCTCGGAGGCAGGTTGCTTGGGAATGCAGCCCAAAGCGGGTGGTAAATTCCATCTAAGGCTAAATAGCGGCACGAGACCGATAGCCAACAAGTACCGTAACGGAAAGTTGAAAAGAACTTTGAAGAGAGAGTTCAAGAGGGCGAGAAACCGTTAAGAGGTAAATGGGCGGGGCCCGCGCAAACCGCCCGGAGGATTCAACCCAGCGAGTTGCAGTCGGCCAGCGTGGGTTCGGCGGATCCTTGCCTCCACCTCCCCTCCGTCCCCCGGGTAAACCCCGTGCGTGGGGCGAGCTGGGGGGGCAGGCCGGTGCGGGGACCGCCACCTGACCAGGCAGCCGGCCATGGCCGGGCACATTTCCTCTGCGGCGGTGCGCCACGACCAGCTCTGGGTCAGCTGGGAAGGCCTCCGACGGGCAAGTGGCCAAGCGCCGCGCGAACGGCGGCGGGTGTTACAGCCCCCGGGCAGCAGGTCTTGCTGAATCCCGGGGCCGCGGGAGAGGACCGCCGTAGCACCCTCCTCCCCCCCCGTTGGCGGCGCCGTGGTTGGGGGCGTCGCTTTTCCCCCGACCTCCCCCTCCTGGGGGTGGGGAGGGTGGGGGCGGCGTCCCCGCAGTGCGGCGTTTCACGCAGGGGTGCAGGGGCCGAGCCCACGGACCCCCAGCACCACTGTCAACCAGGGCGGACTGTCCTCAGTGCACCCCAACCGCGCGGCGCCGCTGGGCCGGGCTTGACAGGCTGTGCTCCGGCGCCCAGGGTCAGCTACCCACCCGACCCGTCTTGAAACACGGACCAAGGAGTCTAGCACGCGTGCGAGTCAGGGGCCGTCGTCGAAAGCCCGCGGTGCAATGAAGGTGAGGGCTGCCGCGCCCCTGCTGAGGTGGGATCCCGGGGCGCGTGTCGTGCCTGGCAGCCCCAGGCGCACGACTGGCCCGTCTCGCCCGCCGACCCCTTGTGGGGCCGGGGAGGTGGAGCGTGAGCGTCCGTGCTAGGACCCGAAAGATGGTGAACTATTCCTGGGCAGGGCAAAGCCAGAGGAAAACTCTGTGTGGAGGTCCGTAGCGGTCCTGACGTGCAAATCGGTCGTCCGACCCGGGTCTAGGGGTGAAAGACTAATTGAACCATCTAGTAGCTGGTTCCCTCCGAAGTTTCCCTCAGGATAGCTGGCACTCGGCAATGGGCAGTTGTACCTGGTAAAGGGAATGATTAGAGGTCTTGGGGTCGAAACGATCTCAACCTATTCTCAAACTTTCAATGGGTAAGGGGGCCGGCTCACTGGCGTGGAGCCGCGCCGTGGAATGCGAGTGCTCAGTGGGCCACTTTTGGTAAGCAGAACTGGTGCTGCGGGATGAACCGAAGGCCGGGTTAAGGCGCCCGATGCCGACGCTCATCAGAGCCCAGAAAAGGTGTTGGTTGATCTAGACAGCAGGACGGTGGCCATGGAAGTCGGAATCCGCTAAGGAGTGTGTAACAACTCGCCTGCCGAATAAACTAGCCCTGAAAATGGATGGCGCTGGAGCGTCGGGCCTATACCCTACCGTCGCCGGCAGTGCGATGCCCACGGGGGTTAGGCCGCGACGAGTAGGAGGGCCGCTGCGGTGTGCCTCGAAGCCTGGGGCGTGGGCCAGGGTGGAGCCTCCGCAGGTGCAGATCTTGGTGGTTGTAGCAAATATTCAAACGAGAGCTTTGAAGGCCGAAGTGGAGCAGGGTTCCATGTGAACAGCAGTTGAACATGGGTCAGTCGGTCCTAAGCGATAGGCGAGTGCCGTTCCAAAAGGGTGGGCGATGGCCTCAATCGCCCTCAGCAAAGGGAGTCGGGTTCAGATCCCCGAATCCGGAGTGGCAGAGACGGGCGCCGCGAGGCGCCCAGTGCAGTGACGCATCCGATCCTGGAGAAGCCAGCGGGAGCCCCGGGGAGAGTTCTCTTTTCTTTGTGAAGGGCTGGGCGCCCTGGAAAGGGTTTGCCCCGAGAGAGGGGCGCACGCCTTGGAAAGCGTCACAGTTCTGGCAGCGTCTGGTGAGCTCTCGCTGGCCCATAAAAATCTGGGGGAGAGGGTGTAAGACTCGCGCCAGGCCGTACCCATATCCACAGCAGGTCTCCAAGGTGAACAGCCTCTGGCATGTTGGAACAATGTAGGTAAGGGAAGTTGGCAAGCCGGATCCGTAACTTTGGGATAAGGATTGGCTCTAAGGGCTGGGTCGGTCGGGCTGGGGCGCAAAGCGGGGCTGGGCGCATGCTGTGGCAGGACGAGGCACCGCACGCGGGTGAGTGCGCTCCGCGTGGCCCGCCCGGCACGCACGTCGTCGACTCTGGACACACGCCGGGCCCTTCCCTTGGATCGCCCCAGCTGCAGCGGGCATCGCCCGCCCTCCCCTCCACCCCCCCTCCGCCTTGCCGCAGCTGGCGCCCCAGCGGGGCCGCCACCATCGTCGTAGCACGCCGCTGCCCCGTCGGTTCCTGCCGGCGGGCTCCCCGCGGCGCACGGCCGTGGCCAGCGTCAGCCGAGCAGTTCGCACGGGGGAGGGTCCCTGGAGGGGGTCCCTGGGCTGGCGCCCCACCTCGGCCGGTGCCTAGCAGCCGGCTTAGAACTGGTGTGGACCAGGAGAATCCGACTGTTTAATTAAAACAAAGCATCGCGATGTGATTTCTGCCCAATGCTCTGAATGTCAAAGTGAAGAAATTCAATGAAGCGCGGGTAAACAGCAGGAGTAACTATGACTCTCTTACTACCTGAAACCTGGCCCCCCGGTTGGACAGGGGCGACGGGTTCGGAGGTGGGCTGAGCACCCATTCCGTTCCCGATGTTGAATCCGGTCATGACTCGGCTATTCCAAATCCAAATCCGTTTCTTGGAGGAGGAAACTGGGGGCGGCCGTTCCACCTTACTAGGGTATCAGTGGGCACTCAGACCTCCTGAGATGATTTTGTAACATCTACAACCACCAAATTGACAGAAAATTAATTTGGCTTGCTGGTGAATTTTTCTCTAGAACTGTATAGGTCAGATCTGCAGGAGCATGTACAGGGGGTGGTTCATGTTTCTGTTAATGGGGGGGTGTTGAACGGGTTTCCTGAGGTGTTTGAACAGCCTACACCACAACTGAGTGAGGAGGACAACTTAATCCTAGTCCCCCTAAGGACGATGATCAGAATGTACTTGAGAAGGGAGGCAGTGGGAAGGGGGAAGAGGGTACACCAGAGGCATTGCCTCCAGTGCCTGAGGTCCACAGTGAACAAGCACCGGATGACATGGTGAAGGTGACTGTTCCTGACAAAAATCCACCATGTCCTTGCTGTGGTACCCGTCTCAACTCGATGTTGGCCCTAATTGAACACCTTAAGGGGTCTCACGGGAGGAAGTGGGTGTGCTTTCAGTGTGCCTAGTGTGGGAGGGAGAATTTTAACCATCACAGTACTGTTTGTCATTTTGCAAAGTGCAAGGGTCCGAAGGATGCGGGGCCTCCAGTGGGAGAGTGGATATGTGAGGTATGCAGTAGAGATTTTATGACTAAAATTGGCCTAGGACAACACAAAAGATTGGCACATCCACTGGTTAGAAACCAGGAGAGGATCAATGCTTCCCAACCGAAAGAAACATCAAACTGAGGAGCCCACAAAAGATGCTGGACAAAGGAGGAGGAAGAGCTACTTGTCAAGCTGGAGGTACAGTTCGAGAGTCACAGAAACATTAATAAGCTCATATCGGAACACTTAACAAGCAAAACAGCTAAGCAGATTGGTGATAAAAGGAGAATGCTGCTCAGGAAGAATGGAGTGGGTGGGGGAGCAGCTGGGAACTTGAAATCAGAACCTGGGTCAAGTCATCAATCCCAGGCAGGAACTGTGAACAATGGACTTGGGGGGAACCACCAGCCGGGAGGACCAGCTGCTGGGAAGGGAACAATAGAGACATCTGGACACACCTTGATAGGGATAATGGTCCCTGGGAAACCATTGGCCAGCAGAGGGCAGGGTGACTGCAGGCTTGTTATCAGAAAAGGATCAAAGAACGTTTATCAGAGGGGACAATTAACAACTTCCCCAGAGCATTTGAACAGTTATTAGAAGGCCAAAAGGTGCGACCACTGCTCAATCAGACAGGGCAGGACTGCTTTGGTTGCCTGGAATCAGTGAGCCAAATAAGAACAGCACTCCGGGGGAAAAGCAAAAAGGAAACTCGGGAGGAGCAGCCAAGAAAACAGTTTCAGAAGTGGATGAAGGACACAGCGATCAAAAGAGGTAACTACCTCCGCTTTCAGCGTTTATTCCATCTAGATGGGGAAATTAGCGAAGATCATTTTGGACGACATCGAATGTCTGTCCTGTGATGTATCACCCAGTGAAATTTATTCGGTATTCAAGGCCAGATGGGAAACACCTGGACAGTTTGGTGTGAGACTTGAGAGTCTTTGGAGACTTTGAAATTAAAGGGAAGGCCCACCATAAGGCCTTCAGGGACTTAATTACGGCCAAAGAAATTGAAAAGAATGTGCAGGAAATGAGCAAGGGCTCGGCACCAGGTC
>NC_135271.1:2485000-2570000 GCF_051311805.1 Agelaius phoeniceus
GGGAGCAGAGCCCTGGGCAGCCCGGTGATGGATTGTAGCTGCGGGGCTGGGATTTGTAGCTGCTCCCCTGTAGTAAACCCCATAGATTTAGGAAAAGCACCATGGAGGATATGAACAATAGGAATGCTGAAACAGCAAAAGAAAATTCCTGTTTTCCTGTCCTCCACCCCAAACCAATCTCTGTAACCCTATAAGGCAATGTCATGTTAACCCCTTACCCATTGGTCAAGCTTGGATCCTTTCCAACCCTATAAAAGAAGCATACTGTACCCCATTAGGGGAGAAAGAAGAAGAGCAGAGACCCTTCACGGACCTCCCCAAACAAAGCCATCTCCATGGAACAGCCTGCGCCTTCTCCTTCTCCTCTCTCTCCATCTGCTGCAGCCTCAAGCCCGGGGCACCACTACCTAGCAAGCAGAGCTGAAATCCTGAGAGCTTGCAATCACTGTAGAGCTGATAATCACCATGCTTGCTAGATGGCAGCCCCGAGGCGTTGGCATGAGCGAGCCAGCTTCGGGCACCCGGTCCCTACCCAGGGACTGAGCTCCTGAGCCCTATTGCTCTGCTTTATGATAATGCCATTAAGAGGCTTTATTAAAGTGGCGGCCCAACTACTTCGGACCCCCCAGAGGCGATATCTGTTGGTTGAGCAACGAAACCCCCCCGGGGTTTTCTGTGATTGCCTGTTTGGGAAGCCGCTCCTTCTGTGAAGGGACTTTTCGTTTTAGAAAATCCTTTCCCCAGGAGGGTCAGTTCGACACTCAAAACTTACATCTGAACGACAGAAAGTTCTGAGAAGAACTGACGCAGCAGACCCCTTCCACAGATCTTGGACCCCAGGGACTGTACGTATTAGCTAATATTGCGTGCATAACTTCGGGGCTCCAAAACTTTTTTTTCGTTTTTTTTTCCTTTTTTTTTCATGCTTTTTCTGCTGGAAGGGCTAACCATTAACATGGGTACAATTTTTAGTACATTAAAACTAAGTAAAACCGAGAGAGAGATATATTTGACTATTTTAGAAATCTTATCTGCTAACAACTTCTCCTTTTCTAAAGGCAAGCTCTCAAAAACTAACCTTAAAAAATTTGTAACTTGGATTATTTCGCAATACCCTGATACTGATAAGAAAGCAGTCATTGAAAATTCGTTTTGGGATATGATCAGGAACACAATATATATCTCCCAAACAAACCAGGATTTCTCTGTAACTAACTATTTGCCTTTATTCCATATAATAACTAAAACCGTTGAAAGATTTAACAGAGAAAAGATTTTGTAGTCGGTAACAGACACTTCCTCTTCAAATACTAACAAGATTGATAAGGACTCAGAGGAATGTCACTTGCATATCTCACACCACCCCTTCGGTCCTAAAGTCCCTCTTGCCTCCGTTACTCCTAAAGCAGAGGTTACGCTGCCCACCACAGTTCCCCCTCCCACATTCTCCACCCCTGCGGGACCTGCGCTGCCCAACTCCGCGGATCCTATCTTATCTGTAATTCCACACATCCCCCCTACCCCTGGCTCGGCTTCCTCCTTGCCTCCGGTCCCGGGGGTCCCTTTTCCTGCCTCTGCCGCCCCCTCCACCCCTGCGTCGGCTCTGCCCCCCTCCGCTGCGGCCCCCCCACCCCCACGCTGGTGTCCCCCACCATCCCTCCCGCCGTGTCACCCCCCGCCCCCGCTCCCCCTGCCCCGGCTCTGACCGGCCCGGCCCCTCCCGAGGGCTCCCCGAGCCTCACCCCCGCCGCTCCTGAGCCCGTGTCCATCCCCGCCCCCTCCCCCTGCTCCCTGCCTGCCACAGCAGGGGCACCTCACACAAGCACAGTCCCACCACACCACCCCGTAACTGCGGCACCCCAGACTGGTACCACCGCCGGCCCACCCTCACTCCCCCCATGCCCGCACCCCCACCCCGCCCAGTCCCCCTGCCCCCACCACGCATGGCCCCAACCCCCCGCCCACCCTCAATGCCACCCCAATGGAATCCCAGACACCTCCCACGGTGCTACCCCCCCCCACCCTGTCCTGTGTGTGCTGTGCTGCCATCCCAGCTCCATTGGCACCTCCCCCTACCCAGGTCATGACATGTCTCCCCCCCAGCCATTGAAACCTTTGAAAAACGCTTCTAAACGAAAAAAGCATAAGTCACGGATAGCAACCCCCCCTCAGTCCTCCTCAGAGGACCAGAGCTCTTGCAGTGAATCTGATTCTGATACGATCCACACGGATCCATGGGCTCTTATTAAAGTAGAAGCGACAAAGGCTGGAGACTGGGAGCTGGCACAGAAAATTAATGCTTTCCCAGTAGAATATAAGCAAGGACAGAATGGTGGCGAGTCCGCTATAAAGACGTGGAAAGCTAACTCGAACAAGGAACTAGTGCAATTAAGAAATATAGCCAAAGAACATGGGCGAAGCTCACATATTTTTAGAAATTTCTTAGAAGCCATGTTCTCAGCACATGTCTTACTTCCCCACAATGTAAAAAATATTTCACACTGCCTCCTGTCCCCAGCAGAATATTTGTTATGGGACAGGCATTGGAAAAGACATTTAAAAACATTATCAGATTCATATTCTGCGGATGCTAATAAGACGAATTTTACGGTAGCCCAACTAGCTGGTGAAGGTGACTTACAGAAACCATCAGACCAATTGGAAACCTTGAATAAAGAGGCACTGCAGGACATCGCTCTCGCAGCAAAAACCTCTTTACTTCTCGTGCATGATGAGTCAATGCCAACAATGCATTTTTCTACTATTGAACAAGGGACAGATGAAAGTTTTATCAAATTTGTGGACAGACTTAGAGATGCTCTGGAGAAACAGATAGAGAGCACAGAGGCAAAGAAGGAACTCTTATGTAAACTTGCCTTGTGTAACTCTAATGAAAAATGCAAAGCCATTTTGAGGTCTCTACCCATGGACACAGACCCCACCATAGAGCAAATGCTGGAATGCTGTACACGTCACATATCCACTGAAAATACAGTGGCCCGAGCAGTTGCTAAGGGTATTGCTGAAGGAGTTTCTGGGGCATATGCAGTAATAGCTTCTAAAGACCAAGCTAAATGCTATCACTGTGGGGATCTTGGACATTATATAAAGGACTGCCCAGAGAGATCACACCCCCGATACCACCGTAACAATTACCAAAGACCCCAGAATCAGCAGCGCTACCAGCAGCATTCGGGAAACTTCTTGCGCAGCCCGGTCGAGCCCCAGGCACTGACAACAAATCAAAGGCCACCCAGACCCAACCCCACACCAACCCAGGATGTTCCGGACCACAAGAAGAGGATCCAACCCAGATGGGAACCCGCCGTCAACTGGTAACTGCTTTGTCCATTGACTTTAATAATGAGAATGTTCACCGTGTTCCCACAGGCAAATATGGGCCAAAAGGTGGTCCTTTGCACATTTTAATTATAGGTGACTCTCTTAATAGCCCAAAGGAGATCTTCGTTGTTCCAGAAGTGCTGACAGTGCAGCCAGGACAAGAAATTCTCGTCCAGGTATACTGCATAGACTCACCATTTTTTCTTTCAAAGGGAACTCCAATAGCACAAGTCTTTTTACTCCCAAAGGATCACAGGGAACAGATTCCTCTCAACCCTACAGCTACGTGGGCACAAGTCATGGGACCATCCAAGCCTACCATTGAGTGCGGCCTCCCCTGCAAAGGTGAGAAGACCCACCTGCCAGGGATGCTGGACACCAGTGCTGATGTGACCATCATCGCCCGCTCAGAATGGCCAGCACACTGGGATCTACAACCTGTTGCAGGCATGGTTTCAGGGATTGGCGGAGCTACAGTGTCCATAAGAAGCAAGAACAACATCCTCGTGGAAGGGCCTGAAGGCAAGCTGGCAACCATTTGTCCATTCGTGGTAAGGGCCCCCATCACCCTTTGGGGCAGAGACGTTCTATCCCAGTGGGGAGCTTCCCTACGTATTCCCACTCAGGATTTCTAATCGGGGCACTGAGCTAAGTGCGCTGCCAGAAACCCCTCGTCTCACCTGGAAAAGTCACAAGCCACTCTGGATTGAACAGTGGCCCCTCAATAAAGCCAAACTGCGCGCCCTAAACACCCTCGTGGAAGAACAGCTCGCAAAAGGCCACATAGTGGAGTCCAACAGCCCTATGAACTCTCCAGTCTTTGTTCTACCAAAGCCTGGGACAAACAGGTGGAGGCTTCTCCACGACCTTCGCAGAATCAACGAGGTCATCAAGGACATGGGCCTCCTCCAGCCTGGCCTGCCCTCCCCATCGATGCTGCCTAGAGACTGGACACTTGCTATCATAGACATTAAGGACTGTTTCTTCAGCATTCCTCTGCACCCTGAGGATGCTCCACGGTTTGCCTTTTCCATTCCCTCTCTTAACAAGGAGGCCCCGCTCAAAAGATATCATTGGCGTTATCTTCCTCAAGGACTAAAAAACAGCCCAACTATTTGCCAGTGGTACGTGGCTCACATCCTGTCTCCCATTCGGAAATCATTCCCCGATGCCATCATCCATCACTATATGGATGACATCCTGGTGTGTGCTTCAGACAAAACTTGCTTGGACAAAACAGTTAAAAAGACTATTGAAACCATAGAAAAGGCAGGAATGGAGATTCGTGAGGACAAAATCCAGTACACCAAGCCATGGACTTACCTTGGAGTCCAGATCCGGGAAAGGACCATCGTACCTCAGCAGCTCACCATAAATGACGACCCAAAAACCCTCAGGGACTTACACAGCCTTTGCGGATCCATCAACTGGGTACGTCCACTGCTAGGAATTACAACAGAGGACCTTGCTCCCTTGTTCAACCTTCTTTGTGGACCTAAGGACCTGGACTCTCCCTGCACTCTCACAGAAGAAGCCAGAAGTGCCATCACCAAAGTCCAGGAAGCCCTGTCTTCATGCAAAGCCCATCGCTTCGAGCCCAGCCTGCCTTTCCAGTTCATCATCCTGGGAAAAGCACCTCGATTCCATGGACTGATTTTCCAATGGGACTCCCAGCTTCGAGACCCTTTGTTGATACTGGAATGGGTCTTTACAAATAGCCAGCCCACAAAGACACTCACCACCTACCAGGAGGTCATAACACATTTAATAAAAAAGGCAAGGACTCGCCTTCGCTCTCTTTCAGGTTGTGAGTTTGAATGCATATACTTACCAATAACTCTTACAGACTTTGAGGATTTGATCCAGACCAATGAAAGCCTCCAGTTTGCCCTGGATAGCTACACGGGCCAAATTTCAGTTAAGATCCCAAAACACAAAATTTTTAACCCTGATGTAACCTTCCATTTGATTCCAAAACAAATCCAAAGTAGAAAACCTCTCAAGGCTCTAACCCTCTTTACAGATGGCTCAGGGTCTTCCCACAAGTCAGTGGTTACATGGAGAGACCCCCAAACACAAGATTGGCACTCTGACATACAAATAGTGGAGGGATCTCCACAGAATGCAGAATTAGCAGCTGTTGTCTAAGCCTTTGAAAAGTTTAAAAACGAGCCTTTCAATCTGGTTACAGATTCAGCTTATGTCGCTGGGATAGCGATGAGAGCAGAACATGCTCTTCTCAAAGAGGTCTCTAATCCAAAGTTGTACCAACTGCTCTCTAAATTAATATACCTAATCTCCCACAGAAAGCAACCTTACAATATAATGCATGTGAGGTCACATACAGACCTCCCAGGTTTTGTTGCAGAAGGCAACAGGAAAGCAGATGCATTAGCAATGGCAGCAGAAACTGCTAATGTTCCCAACATCTTTGCCCAGGCAGAGTTGTCACACGCATTTTTTTATCAAAATATACCTGCCCTTATGAGAATGTTTAAGCTCTCAAAGGATCAGGCAAAGGCTATCGTGGCTACATGTCCGAACTGTCAGAACTATCAGATACCATCCATGGGGACGGGAGTCAATCCCCGAGGTCTGAATAGCTGCCAGCTGTGGCAGACAGATGTAACTCACTTTGCACCTTTTGGAAGATCAAAATACGTGCATCGGTCGATACATTTTCAGGAGCAGTATTTGCATCATCACATGCAGGAGAAAATACCATTCACACAATAAAACCCTTTCTCCTCGCTTTTGCCACCCTGGGTGTACCAAAAGAGATTAAAAAAGATAATGGACCAGCCTACACTTCCCGCAAGTTAAAGGAGTTCTTCAATGAATGGGGGATAGCACACAAGACCGGCATACCTGTAAACCCCACAGGACAATCCATCGTGGAAAGGACACATCAAACCCTCAAAAGAGTCCTCGATCAACAGAACAGAGACACGAGAATCACATCTCCAGTGGAAAGACTTTGCAAGGCTCTCTACGTCATCAACTTCCTGAACTGTACAGCATCAGAGCCTGACCCACCAATACTTCGCCACTTTGCAAATACCACCCAAGCAAAGCTCACTGAGAAACCACCTGTGCTCGTGAAGGACCCTGAAACACACCAAATTTCTGGGCCTCACCAGTTGATTACCTGGGGTAGAGGATATGCGTGCGTGCTACTACCATCCGGTCCGATGTGGTACCCAGGAAAAAACATAAAGCCATACTTAGGCACTGTGAACACTACTCCTGCAAACGGGGACAAGAACACTCCTGAGGCAAACACAAGACCACCTCAAAACCAAACCAGCTCTGCCTGGAGACGAAGACGTCGCCGAATACCCACAAACACAAGAACAGACCGCCCCATTACAAGACAGCAGACAAAACTGAAAAGCTAAACAACAGTCTGCTGCATCAGACCATAGATAGCCTTAACACAAAAGTGTTCTCTGAACTATATCTTGTTACACTGTTTTTTTTTTTTGTATTTAAAGAAAGAAAAAAGAAAAAAAAAAAAAACGCTGTTATTCCCTCTCCCTAACCTTTTAAAACCCCTTAACCCTCTACCCACTCCTCCTCCCATAGTGTAGCTTAGAAATTAAAAGAAAAAGGGGGGGAGGAGGGGAACAAGAAAAGAAAAAGGCAGAAAACCCTCTCATCATAAAGATAACAAATTCTGCTTATATTCCCTATCAGAAGCCCTATTCCTGCCCAAAGATGAAAAATATCTCCGTTGCTGCTGTCCTCATTGCTGCCTGGATGTTCTTCACCGTACCGCGTGCCTTCGGCTGGATTAGCCCACAGCCCAGCCATAATGTTTGGGTAACCTTAGCAAAAACATTAAAACAGGACAACATGTGCTTGTCCATGGGAAGCATTGATAATCCACTTTCCACATGTCTAGTAGGAATTCCCTTTGTAGCAGATGACTGGCCTGTCTATAACTCAGAGCTTCTCCGCACCACAGGTAAGAGACCCAATGTGGTTGATACTTGGGATGAGTGGACAAAAATTCTGCCAGATGCTCAAGAGGAACCCCAAGAATTAGATCTGTTGGGGTCCTCCAAGGCCACATACTGCGTCAAATTTTACTTTAGACGTCCAAAAAACAATTGGGCAGAAATTGACCAGAACAAAAACACATATTGAAAAGAGATATCACCTATTAACAAAGCCTGTAACTCTCACGATTGGTGCAATTACACGGCTCGTGTGATTTCTGTGTCCTCTCTCCATCCCAAAGTATTACCCAAGGGAATGTTTCTCATCTGTGGTGACAGAGTATGGGCTGGGATCCCCTCCCGATTCCAGGGAGGTCCCTGTACCCTTGGAAAACTTTCTACCCTTACACCAAACATCACCCTGTTACATAATTGGAAAAAAGAAAGCGAATCAAAATGACAAAAAAGGTCCTACACTGAATTTGATGAAAATTGTGATCCTAAATTATACGATTGGAACAAACCAAAAAAGATTGCTGTCTCCCTGTTCTTACCCTGGGTAGCTGCAGCTAAGGCCCTCGGTGAAATCAATCACCGTGGGTGCTGGCTCAGTAAACAAGCTAACGCTACATCTGCAGCCTTGAGTGATCTCTTAAAGGAAGAAGAAACCACAAGACAGGCTTCGCTCCAAAATCGAGCAGCAATTGACTTCCTGCTGCTTGCCCATGGACACGGCTGTGAAGACTTCGAAGGGATGTGCTACTTCAACCTTTCTTCACGCTCGGAATCCATCCATGGGAACATCCAGAAACTGAAAGATTTCGTGAAGGACTTGAAAGTAGAAAGAATCCCAGACTGGGTCAATGAACTTTTTGGGCAATGGGGATTAACAGGATGGGCTGCATCCTTGATTAAGGGAATGTTGTTGATTCTCCTTGTAGTTGTAATTGTGTTAGCTATGTTCTCGTGCCTTGTTCACTGTTTTAAAAGAACGATAACGAACGCCTTTTTTGTAAAAACAGAAAGTGGACTTGTAGTAAACCCCATAGATTTAGGAAAAGCACCATGGAGGATATGAACAATAGGAATGCTGAAACAGCAAAAGAAAATTCCTGTTTTCCTGTCCTCCACCCCTTAACCTATCTCTGTAACCCTATAAGGCAATGTCATGTTAACCCCTTACCATTGGTCAAGCTTGGATCCTTTCCAACCGTATAAAAGAAGCATACTGTACCCCATTAGGGGAGAAAGAAGAAGAGCAGAGACCCTTCACAGACCTCCCCAAATAAAGCCATCTCCATGGAACAGCCTGCGCCTTCTCCTTCTCCTCTCTCTCCGTGTGCTGCAGCCTCAAGCCCAGGGCACCGCTACCTAGCAAGCAGAGCTGAAATCCTGAGAGCTTGCAATCACTGTAGAGCTGATAATCACCATGCTTGCTAGATGGTAGCCGTGCGGCCTTGGCATGAGCGAGCCAGCTTCGGGCACCCGGTCCCTACCCAGGGACTGAGCTCCTGAGCCCTATTGCTCTGCTTTATGATAAGGCCAAATAAGAGGCTTTATTAAAATCCCATATGCCACTGAACTCTCTCAGAGATAAACTGCTTGGAGTGAAGTCTGTGAAGTGACTGGGGAGAGCTGGATGAAAGGGACAGCTCTGAGAAGTGTGTGGCACGTCAGTGATGTCCTAATGCTGATCTTTGCACAGAGATGAAAAAGTATCAGTTTGCATGGACTGAATGTCTGGGTCTGGAAATTGTGTGTTGCAGAAGCTGTGCTGAGCTCATCTGGCTCTGAAATATCATCTCTACACCTTAGCCAGGAACAGCATCAGAGTTCTGAACAGAATAATAAAAATCAATCATAACCCAGAAGCAAACCTTGGCAATACACATCTGTGGCTGGTGAGGACACCAAAAGCTTTCATTACTGTTCTTGGAGAATGAATTCAGCAATAAAAATCCTCTCTCTTGGTATTAGAATGCTTTAATTTCAGCTCTTGCCCCAGACTATCAATGTCAAGTGTTTCTCTGGGTGCTTGGGGGTAGGTTCTCCCCCATAGCTCTCTGCAGGTTGGTGCTAATTCAATATGTTCTGTCAGGTTCAGATATTTTGGTGCCTGACCAGGGAGTGCAGAACAGGGATTCCAAGTGCTGACATTTGCTGTACTAGAAAGTCCCAGGGACAAATTGTTGCCAATTAACAGCTTTAACTGGGAGGATCAATTCCTGTTGTGTTTGTACCAGAGTCTGGGGCCAGAGGGGGTTTCCAAGGGCAATCTTGGTCCATGTAGGGCTGAGGCTCTGCAGGCTGGTCCAGCCCCTCTGGGTGCTCAGGAGCAGGGGTTGCAGTGCACCCTCATTAGCCCTGGGGCTGCCCAGGGAAGAGCCATGGCTGAGGCTCTGCAGGAGCAGGCAGGCTCAGCCCTGCTCCAGCATGGGATCCCATGGCACAGGACACGCTGGGATTTGCCCCTGCAGCTCCCAAGTGTGTCCAGAGAAACTGCAGGCAGAGGGTGACCTCAGTCAGTGGGACCCCTCTGTGCACAGGGACCCTCACTCCTGGGGTGGCTGTGCCAGCTCCTCCAGGGACCTCCAGCCCTGGAAACCTGGAGCAAGTGGAAACCACAACTTTGCAAATGCGGCCTGTGCCCAAAGTAAATGCAAAGAGAACTGGGATGTGAAAAAGAAAATTGGTTTATTTCCGGAAGAACAGCAACAATACCGAACACTTTTACAATGTAAGAATATTTCTAACAACAGCAATCCATGGAACGTATATACATAAGAACCTATCTAGTAAAAATATATGAAACGTATTTACAGAAGAGAAAAAAAAGTCCTA
The DNA here is from genome assembly GCF_051311805.1 of Agelaius phoeniceus. Taxonomy (NCBI): domain Eukaryota; kingdom Metazoa; phylum Chordata; class Aves; order Passeriformes; family Icteridae; genus Agelaius; species Agelaius phoeniceus. Next base: position 2,495,125 of record NC_135271.1, read on the forward strand.
AATCCTATCCCCGAAGAGAACAAACTGTAAAACCTATGTACAAAAGGGTGGCATCCCTGTCTGGAATGTCCATCAGTCCTGGACAAAAAGCAAGTGTGCCGTGGTCACTCCAATCAGGCACAGAGGGCTCTTCCATGTGCCCCCAGGCTGGCACATGCTGGCACAGCAGGACTTTGCTGCCAGAGCTGAGCCTGGCTGGGTCTGGGATGGAGCTCGTGTGGCCCAGAGCGAGCGCAGGACAGGCTGCGGATGGCACCAGACTCCAGCGCACGGGGTGCCACGTCCCTGAGCAGGGACCAGCCCAGCTCCAGCCTGGCAGCAGGGGACCCACTCTGCCTGTGGGGACCACATGCCTGTCCTGCTGCTGGCATTGGTCTTCATCCCAAGATCATAGGCTCTTCCTCATCTTTTCCATCAATGTCCATGTCTTCAATGTATTCTTCCATTTCCACTTCCATTTCTTCTTCCACATCCATATCCACCTCCATCTCTTCCTCTCCAGTGTCTTCCTCCATCTCCACATCCTCCTTTATATAAGTCTGGATATCCACCTCCATTTCTTCCTCTCTGTCGGTGACAGCCTGCAGAGGTGGCAAAACCTCAGAGTGGGGTCCCTGTCCCACACCATCCCACAGAGCTGCACCCCACCTGGGCTGCTGGGGGTGTCCCCCTCCATGGAATGGCACCATACCTTCCTCAGGACAAACGTGAGCATCCTGCAGTGATGGATGACAAAATCCAGGCACTGGGGAGCTCTCAGGACTGATGGAGGGAGCAGGTGACAAGAAGGGCGACAGGGGTGGACAGGAGCAGAGTGCAGCGTGGGCTGACACAAGGGCCAGTGGTTGAGTTGTGCTCTTTGCTGGGTGCTGGCAGTTCCACCTGGAACGGAGGATGTGACATCACAGTTCCCAGGAGTCCAGGGCCAACTGAAGTGGGCAGCGGGGATCCCTGGATGGTTGGGCTTGGAAGGGACCCTGAAGATCATCTTGTTCCAAGCTGAGCAATCTTCCCCCAGGCCTTGGGAAAGCCCTGTTGCCAAGGATGGGGCACCCACAGCCTCTGTGCCCAGCCTGGGCCGGTGCCTCACCACCCTCAGTGTAAAACAGCAGCTCCCTTAGATCCAGCTTCAATCAGCCTCCTGCACTTGAAAGCCATCCCCCTTGTCCTGTCAGCAGAGGCCCTGTTGAACACTCTGTCCCCTTCTTTCCTGTGGGACCCTTCCAGTCCTGCACAGCCACAGTGAGGCCTCCCAGGCTCTTTCCAAGCTGAGCATCCCCAGCCCCAGCTGGACAGCAGTCAATCACATCAGGGGATGTCAAGGCTGAAGGGTAGCAAATAGGAACTGAGAGATGGAAGCTTTAGACCCAGGTTTGCCTCTAAATTGTACAAAATTAATAACAGTGGAGGGGGAAATTGTGGGACACTTGTTCTCTTCTGACTGGTGAATTTTATTTTATTTTTTTCTTCTTTTCTGTCATGCTGACCCAGGTTTTTCTGTTGGAAAGGAAGCTTGGCACAATGTCCACTGTCTTCTCCATTTCTGAAACACCAAGCAGAGTCTGGACAGGCTGATGATGCAGAGCAAAACCTGCAAATATACTGGTGATCCTGAGCCTGGGGGTGCAGCTAAACCCAGGCAAAAGTAATTTCTGGAAAGTTGAGCCTGGTTTACATTTTCTTGAGTTTGGCTATGCCAACTTAACCAGTCATTTATAAAAAAGCAAATAAAAAGCTCAAACCAAAACAGACAAAAACCCAAATAAACAAACCCACGCAAACCAATCCAACAGATAAAAAACCCCAAATAAAACCAAAGGCAATGAGGAGTTAGTATTAGTTGTGAGGATATCACAGCAGGCAAATGGCTGCTTCCCACAGGATCACCATGAAAAGCCACATCTAACAGCTGCTCCAAAATAGACCCAACAGGAGAAAAATAAAAAGTGATCCATGGCAACTTTGGGGCCAGCTCCACATGAAGGTGAAGGATGAGCCCTGCTACAGATCCAGCATTCCCCAACCTCCAGGCTGCTGTTTGCTCCTGATGAAAGACCCTTGCAGGACTGTGGCCCCTCTCAGTGCAGTGTAAATCATTGCCACAGCTCTCAGCTGAGCCACTGGCATTGCCAGAGCGAGATCCAGGCACCATCCTGAGCATCTGTGGAAGCTCCTGAGCATCTTCATGCCTGCAACCACCAAACACCTCAGGCTCTCCCTGGACTGGCTTTTCAGGGCAGGTTTCCATATCCCTGGGAGATCTGTTCATCCCTCAACATGTCTGACTTTGTGTACAATGATGCATTTGGGTTCCTCCCTTGCTCCTGTGTGCCAGTGAGAAACCATCCATGTGAATGGAGGATGTTGTGAACAGGAACATTTATTCCTGGATTGCCATTTTGCTTCACTGTCACTCAGCTGAACATTGTCCTTATCTAAGAAGGACTTACAAGAAATGTGTAGGAATTTTGGCTCTGAGAGGAGCAGCAAGCACATTTTCTACACCACATTGCCAGCAGATGCAGTTTCCCTGGCAGAACAGTGATTGCCATTCATCTTCCTGGGAAGAATGTGGAGAGCCATTCAGAGATCACAGGTTCAGCTGGCCTTTGGCTTTGTGTACTGTTATAAGTTGCGGTGAGGAACCAATCACCGACAAGTGAGTCCAAATTAAATATAATTTATTAATTGATAAAGCAAGCGATAATAGGCAAATTACAGCACTGAGTGAAGCCAACAAAAGGCTTGCACCCACCCGGGAGCACTGGGTGTAGCCGGGGAGTCACTGCTCCAACCAATGGCCCACACCACTCTGCAGTTCAGTCCTCCTTTTTATCTGTTGTTGTTGGGTGTCCTTCTGGCGTTCTCTGCGTCTGCGCCGATAGTTGCTAGGGGGTCTTATTCTGCCTTCTGGTGGTCGTCTGGACGAAGGCTCCCGTCCTCTTCCTCGAGGTCTTACAATAGCCTTTACCATATATAGGCACATAGCTACATATAGTTACACATTTGCTTAGTTAGCCTTTCAACATATTAGCTTCTGACAGTTTGTGGTTTAAGCCTTATGACAGTTATCTTGCAATATATTAGCCCATTATATTCATCTTGCAACATATTAGCTGGTTACATCTCTCCTTGCGGTTTTTCTATTATTGGCTTTTCCCCCTTCTATAGTCTTGATGAACAAACTAAGACATTAACTCATTACAATTCCCCCCTTTTTCTTTTACCCATTTTGTTCATCAAATCGTCTTAATGCAAGTTGACTCAAGGTGGCTTCCTCTCCCAATTCTAGATTTTCTACCAATTCATATTTGGTCTTGATTAAAATGAGATGGGCTGCCTCTAATCTTCCTTTCACTATCTTAAGTATTTTATTAAATATGCAGGGTCCAAAAGTTAGCCCAAGAATTATCATAATTGCTGGTCCTGCTATTGTAGAGAGTAGGGTGGTTAACCATGGGGATTGGTTGAACCAATACTCGAACCATCCTTGTTGGGCCTCTCTTTCTCTCTTCCTTTGTGCCAGCCTTTCCCTCAATTCAGCCATTGAGTCTCGGACCACTCCGGTATGGTCCACGTAAAAACAACACTCTTCTCTTAGAGCGGCACATAGCCCTCCTTGCTGCATGAACAAGAGGTCTAACCCTCGTCTGTTCTGTAGGTTGACTTCTGAAAGTGAAGAGAGAGATTTTTTGAGGAAGGAAATTGATTTCTCTATTCTCTGTAGGTCCTCATCAATAGTCATCTGTAGTTGAGAGAGCCCTTGCTGTTGAGTTGCAAGGGCTGAGATACCTGTGGCTGCACCGGTAGCACCTAAACCGAGGAGCATTGCTATGGTTATTCCCGTTATTACCTCCCTTTTTTGGATTCGGTCTGGTTCTTCTAAGGGGTGATACATCTCCTCTTCCTTGTGGTACAGGACCTTTGGGACGATTAAAACTTGAATACAAAAGTCGTTAGCATTATCGAATTTATCAAGAAGTATACAGGGGCTTACCCCAGATCACTGGCAAACCCACATTCCTGATGTGGCCGGAATTGCCCATTTATAGTTCTTACTCTTAGGCATGATAAATTTGGTGCAGAAATTGCCCATCCGCCTTGCTGAGGCTGCATTACCGAAACATTTGCTTTGGCCTGTGACCTGACTTAGGGTAGTTCCTCTCCGGGGAGTGTCCCACCTGCACTGGTGTGGATTCTCTGTTGTTGAGTAGTTAAAGGGGTTATTAAGGGTGATACCTTCATAAAAGGGGGGCTTCACATCATAACATAGCCAGCATGATTTCCTAAGGTTTGGGTTAGTTTGATTCAGTGATAAAAAGGTAGCATTTAATACATTAAGAAACGGATCATAAAAAGCTGAAGTCTCTAAGGGATTATTAAAAGTAATGTTGTGGCTAGCCGTGGCTCCCTTTTTGGGCCCACCTGCTGTAAGAATTGGATTGGGTCCAATTGGTCGGGGTACCGATGGTAAAAGTCGGGCAATTTGTATGTTCACCCAAATATCGCGAAAGGCGCGAACAAATACCGACCATACTCTTCCCGTGGCCCAACTCTTATGGGCTGGTTGCAGAATTGTCATAGTATAACCCGTGCAAGTGTGCTTTCTCCCATCCCGGGACGTATGTATCTGTTTGCTACTATCGAACAGTGGTTCGCGACAGCCACGGGGAGCGTACTTGACTTGCAGGAACTTATCAGGTTGCTGTGGTTGCCATCTATTACTTGTTACAATAGTCTCACAACCCCAATATCCACAGTACCCGTATCCAGGATAATTACAGTAACTTCTGCATGGGTTAGAAGCAGGACACCAATAGGTTTGGTGCAGTGCTTGTTCTCCTAAACAAGGAAATCCCAGTTGTAGGGGAAAAATGTCCTTTAATCTAAATTCAAAAGATGGGTCGGTTGATGTAATAGTTTCTTTGATAACAATTTCGTCTGAAAGGTGGTGTAGAACCCACTTAAATGGCTGGTAAGGGTAGTATTCTGTATCAGTCTGCCCTCTGCTGATTAATCCTGAAAATAAGATCACATAGAGGTACCATTGCCACTTGGATCTCATTATTGTAAGATTCCTTGAGAGTTGCTGATCTGCTTGATGATTGGCTGCTTTTTCTAAAAAAAAAACTGGGATATACGGGTTGTGGGAGCTTTCAAGGATCCAGTCCTGCAAACAAAACCCTTATAATAGATTTAAGTGAATCTCGTATCTGCTTGAATTAGATGTTCTCCCCCCACCTCTATATTTCTAGTTACTTATTCCTATGTTCCCTATCACAGATTTGCCAAATTAGGTGGGGGTCTATTCTAAAGATCTTACATACTCTTTGATTTCCCTGGGGAGCTGTCCTTTCGGATTCCCGGAGTGTGTTAATCCTCAAGGGAACATCAGTATTCGAGAGGCAGTAAGCACGCTCCACCGTGGGTCGCAGGTCCCTTTGCCTTTTACTCTCTGCCTCACCCGTCGATCCGGTTGCATCGGGCCACCGGGTGAACCATCTTCTCAGCAGCAGAGGTATTTGCTCAGGGATCAATTTTGTTCTTGCCTTTCTCAATATGGTTCCCAATTCCTTTTTCAAAGGAGAACTGCAATAATACCGGGCATCTATTTCCAGCAGTATTTTTTTTTACAAAGGGAGTGGGTTTACTAGCATGAGAGCAACATGCCTCTGAATTTAGACCCCTTAGTAAAGATTCCCTATTGCCTGTAAAAATGCATATCTTACCCACTCCCCCAAAAGCTCCCCTAATCTTAGAATGGTTTCTGTTAATTCCCCTTTTAACACCCTCTATAAATACCAGCCGGAGGTCTTTCTCGGCGGTATTGGACCCACCACCGTTTTTGGCAAATCCTACAAACAAAAGCACACAGAAGGATAACATTCCCACCCCCTCCCCTAATTCTGCAATATATATATATATATATATATATATATAGTATAATCTTTTGTCATTGCATCTAGCATCCATAATTTTTTGTTGGTCTTCGGGAATAAACCCGTAGACGACGATGGCGCCAATATTCGTTCTCGGCATACCACTTAATGCTAAGTACAGAATGAGGATAAGACACAAATACATTTTTATCACACTCAAAAGTGATTATGTGTGATTTCTTACAATAACCTAAAAGAGTAACATATGTGCAGATTTCGTTGGCGTTGACTGCCCGGTAAGCCTCTTCTCTGTTCTCGAAAAATTGATGTATATTCTGAACAGACCTGGGCCCACCAATAAACCACTCTAATTGTCTTTCCCACATAGAGTTCCTCCAGTGTTCGTGATAACACTCCGCACATAAATTATAAAATAAACATCTAGCATAAATCCATTTTAGTGCTCTACATTTACCACATTCGAACAGGATCCAAGGGGTACAAAAGGTGCATTTTGTACATTTTAAATATTTAAATGTTTTGAATTATTTTGTAAAATATTCTGATTGTATATCTTGAAGGGTTACCCTTCAGACTCTAAAGATAGCATATCCCTACACCATTGGAGGATTCATTCTTCCAAGAGATTCCAGCAAAATTGCTCCCTCTCACGTGCCTCTGGACACACTCTATCATCAAGTAGGGCAGGCTGCCACATTGGTAGTTCCATTTGTCCATACGGTTGTTTTGTTTCAAAGTCTCTAGGGTACAATGTCTTAATATTCAGAGTCCAAGCCAAACTGGCCAAAATCCGTCCAACACATTCACTACGCTGGTTCCTGGTTTTTCCGTAGTCCCTGCCGGGAGAACCAAAAGGTCCTCTTGATCTAGGTGAGGACTAGTCTCTTTTGAGCTGAACCTTTCGATTTCCGGGCTGACTCATTACTTTCCATGTGCGCTGAGATTCAACTGGTCCCTTTACTCGACTAGCATCAGTCCACCCTTTCTCAGCCATTCGAATGGCAGTTTCTGTGGCAAGCAATACCACATACGGACCTTCCCAACAAGGTGTTAAGGAAGATTCTTTCCAGGTCTTAATCAACACTTTATGCCCAGGTTTAATTTGATGGAGGGCAGCATCTAAGGGGGGTCTCTGCACTAGTAACCCTTTATCCCGGAGCTCCCTTCTCCTATTCATCAAATGGGTTAGATATTGGTTTATCTGTACATTTTCCAGACAAGGATGATCTGCCGGTGCCTCCATGTCATATGGCATTCCATATAACATCTCAAATGGGGAAATCCCTACATCTGTCCATGGCTGGGTGCGGATATTCAGTAAGGCCAGTGGTAAACATTTGAGCCAAGACATTCTTGTTTCTATCATTATTTTAGTCAATTGCCTCTTTATTTCTCCATTCATTCTCTCTACTCTGCCCGAACTCTGAGGGTGCCATGGGGTGTGATATTGCCATTGTGTTCCTAAAGCAGTAAAAACTTCTTTTGCTACCTTGGAAGCAAAATGAGGGCCCCTCTCAGAATCTATCACTTCAATTAAGCCATATCTAGGAATTATTTCCTCAAGTATTGTTTTAACCACCACATGAGTTGTTGCTTGAGCAGTGGGAAAGGCTTCTACAAAGTGGGTCAGGTGATCTACCAGGACCAATAAGAATTTGTATCGTCCTACTTTAGGTAATTCTGTAAAATCTATCTGTACATGGGAGAATGGTCTATGGGCCAACTCCCTCCCCCCCATTACCCGGGACTTCTGGTGCTGTTTGTTAACCTTCTGACAGGTGAGGCACTGGTGAGTAATCTGCTTTGCCAAGTTATGCAACCCGATACACATGTATTTTATAGCAAACTGATCAATTAATGCTTGTGTGCCCCAGTGTGTTTTCTCGTGTATTGCCTGGAGTATTCTTAGGGCTAAGGCCTTTGGGACCACTTTCCTCCCATCCTGCAACAACCAACTCCCTTCTTTTTCTTGTATTCCCATCTGCTTTAATTTCTCCTGTTCCTTTGCAGAGAAAGTTAGGATATATTTTGAGCCATGATACCAACAACGGATTTTCTCTGGGTTGTCACATGAACACCTTATAGCCTCGGTCCCAAAAGTCTTCCAGCAAGCATAACAGGGGGTCTCCTCTAAATCTTTACCACATGTAGAACAATTTTCTCTAGATCTCACAATACTACCTTCTTGGAGTGTCATCTAGGCTGCTCTTTTAGCTTCCTGGTCCGCTGAATTATTCCCTTGGGTAGTGGCTCCAATTCCTGTTTGGTGGCCCTTAACATGCACGGCCGCTATCTCCGCAGGGCCTCTTATGGCTTTAAGATTTCTTGGTATTAGTTCCTCATGAATTAACCCCTTGCCCTGGGAATTGATTAATTCCCTTTCCTCCCAAATCTTTCCAAAAGTGTGCACGATGCCAAACGCATATTTAGAATCTGTATAGATAGTTCCAGTTTTGCTCTTAAGCTGTTCCAAATCTCGTAAGACAGCGTAGAGTCCGCATGCCTGGGCTGACCAGCTAGGGCTTGAGGGTCCTGATTCTACCACTGAAAGGGTTTTGCCATCCACTATTGCATACCCTGACCTTCTTTTCCCTTCCACTACTCGAGAGGATCTGTCCACAAACAGCCTATCTCCCATTTCTAACTCCTCTTCTTCTAGGTTGGGGCGAACTTTTGTTTGTTCCTCAATGTTCTGCAGACAGTCGTGAATGAGTTCTTCTTCAGGTTCCCCGTAAAGGAACTGGGCTGGGTTCTGAAGGGATGTAGTACCTAATTTTAATTTTGGGGATGCTATTTGTATCCCTTCATATTTCAAGAACCTCGCATCCGTGATCCACTTTTCAGCCTTTTGTTGTAAAACTCCCCTAATATTATGTGGAGATGGTACATGCAGCTCTGCTCCAAAGGTAACCTTGCTGGCTTCCTCCACCAATAGCGCTGCTGCCCCTATTACTTGGAGACAAGTTGGCCATCCCCGACTAACAGGATCCAATAATTTGGAAAGATATGCCACAGGCTTTTTGCTCCCTGCCCAATTTTGTGCTAACACCCCATATGCAGTACCTTCATCTATATTGACAAACAGATAAAAAGGCTTTCTGAGGTTGGGAGGCTGAGAACCGGAGCGTTCACCAGCTCTGTCTTTAATGTGTCCAGTCATTCCTCATCTTCCTTAGACCACTTAACTAGTCCCTCCTTTGTGAGCTTATCATACAGGAATTTGGTTTTCCTACTAAAATTTTCAACCCACTGTCTACAATATCCAAATAGCCCCAACAGTTGTCTAACTTGTCTTTTATCATTGGGGCACGAAGGGAGAGTATACCCTGGACCCTGTCAAGATCCAACTTTTTTGTTCCCTCAATTAACCTGTGTCCTAAATATTTTACCTCTTTTTCTACAAACTGCAATTTAGATTTTGAAACTTTTAGGCCTTTTAGACTAAGGAAATTTAACAAATTTATACTTCCCTTTCTTACTGATTCTTCCTCTTTTCCTGCTATTAGCAAATCGTCCACATACTGAATTAGGGTGGTCCCTTCCTCGGGGTGATATTCCTGCAGGATCTGTTCTAACCTTGTCTGAACAGATTAGGGGATTCTGTAAATCCCTGGGGCAATACTGTCCATCGAAGTTGTTGCTTGCAGTGTGTGTCTGGGTCTTCCCATTCAAATGCAAAAAAATCTCGTGATGTTTCCTTAAGTGGGCAAGCCCAAAATGCATCCTTAAGGTCTGCCAGGTGTAATACCTGTCCTCAGGCCCCAGTTTACTGAATAAGGTATATGGATTAGCTACCACAGGGAACCTTTCAACTGTTCTTTTATTAATTTCCCTCAAATCATGTACTAACCTATAGCTCCCATCCGATTTTTGAACAGGTAGTATGGGAGTATTGAAGGGTGACATGCAAGGTTCAAGCAACCCCTGCTGCAATAGCCGTTCAATTTCTGGTTTTAATCCCTTCCTCCCTTTGCTGGATAGAGGGTATTGCTTTACCCTGATAGGAGTTTCGGGATTTTTAATGGTTACCTCAAAAGGAGGAATATCGAATCTGCCTACAGTGTCTGGAGTGTACCAAACTTCTGGGTTAATTTCTTCTTCATCACTGATCCTTAAAGGGCATAATTTTACACTTAATTTATCTTCAATTATCTCCACCCCTATTCCTAATTCAATCATAAGGTCCCACCCCAAAAGATTATAATCGGCTTCTGGGACCTACAATAAGGACCCTATTCCTATTTTAGAAGGCCCTTCAATTACCACATCTTTTATCATAGGTACACCAAAGGGTTCCCCCTTAGCTCCCACTACCTGCACTACTTCTGCAGACAAATTACATCCTTTAGGGAGGGTTTGTACCGTAGATCGTTCAGCACCCGAATCCACAAGGAATTCGTATACCTGTTGCTGGGGACCTATTTTAAGCTTTACCAGGGGCTCTGTTGTTTCTCTTTTCCCCAGCAAGTAGAGCCCCTGACACCCCTAGTCCCGAAACTGTTTCTCGTCTGCTTGCCTTTCGCGGCATTCCCGTCTCATGTGTCCTTTCTTCCGGCAGTAATAGCAAACGACCCCACCCCCCTTTTCTCTTGCTTCATCTTTCTTTTGCATACCTGGAACCCTCTGACTCATTTGCCCCTTCTTTTGACCCTCTCGTACTGCTTCTACCATTATCCTCATTTGCTTGGGACTTTGATCCTCCCTTCTAACATACACCTTCTGGGCCTCCCTTAACAACTCATCTAAGCCTCTGTCCTGCCAATCCTCCATCTTCTCTAGCTTCTTTCTAATATCCACCCATGCCTTGGCTACAAATTGCATTTTCAGCAAAGCTTGCCCAACAGGAGGGGGTGGTGCATCAGGATTTTGTAGGGGTGGTAAATAAGGTGGAGGAGAAAGATCAGGCATTTCCCAATTATCTCCTGATCTCTTCTTCTTTTTTCTTAGATTTTAGTACAAATAGGGAAAAACGGGTCTCACCAACAATCCACAGGGCAGCATATTCACTTCCCTCTGCACTAAATGGTTCCTTTGAATTAACATATGTGTTCAGGCCTTGACAGATCCAATCCTCAAATGCTCCAAACACAGGCCAGTAAAGGCTATCTGTCCTGATTTGTTTCCCTCCCCAAACCTCCATACAGTAATGGATCATTTTTGCTCGGTCCTTCCCGCTTCTAGAGGGATAAGTATCCATGAACTTAATCATCAAGCCTAAAGGGCTATCTGGAGGTATTGAGGGGAGCCCTATACGAGGTCCTTTCTTTATGGAATTAGGGGGCTTGCTCTTCCCCTGTCCCATCTTCCGGAGTGTCTTTAGAGGGTTTACTCTCCCCTTGTCCCCTCCCGGAGCATCTTCTTGCACACACTCTCTCGCTTCCCCCCGTTCGTGGCCCAGTCCCTTGCGGGTACTTGGGAACCGCACTATAAGGGGTCCGCACCCGCACCGTCCAGAGGACGTCTCACACACTGCACTCCGGGAGTGCCACACTCCGGGATCCCAACCCCAACCGGACACTACCCAGGGCTTATACTCACGCTCCTCGCCGCGTCTTGTCCGGGCTTCGTGCACAAAGATTATGGGGTTGCCGGCCTTCAATTTGCCTATTATCGAATTTGGGTTCGTCGGTCGGGGGTCCTGGAGAATGGCAACCTTGGGGCCACCGTGAGGTGGGGCGCCTCCCCGACAGGTTCTCTTCTCCAAGAATTTTCCCGATCCGAGTCACGGCACCAATTTGTTATAAGGTGTGGTGAGGAACCAACCCCTGACAAGTGAGTCCAAATTAAATGTAATTTATTAATTGATAAAGCAAGCGATAACAGGCAAATTACAGCGCTGGGTGCAGCCAACAAAAGGGTTGCACCCACCCGGGAGCGCTGGGTGTAGCCGGGGAGTCACCGCTCCGCCTTCGGCCCACACCACTCCGCAGTTCAGTCCTCCTTTTTATCTGTTGTTGTTGGGTGTCCTTCCGGTGTTCTCTGCGTCTGCGCCGATAGTTGCTAGGGGTCTTATTCTGCCTTCTGATGGTCATCTGGACGAAGGCTCCCGTCCTCTTCCTCGAGGTCTTACAATAGCTTTGACCATATATAGGCACATAGCTACATATAGTTACACATTTGCTTAGTTAGCCTTTCAACATATTAGCTTCTGACAGTTTGTGGTTTAAGCCTTATGACAGTTATCTTGCAATATATTAGCCCATTATATTCATCTTGCAACATATTAGCTGGTTACATCTATCCTTGCGGTTTTTCTATTATTGGCTTTATGAACAAACTAAGACATTAACTCATTACAATTCCCCCCTTTTTCTTTTACCCATTTTGTTCATCAAATCGTCTTAATGCAAGTTGACTCAAGGTGGCTTCCTCTCCCAATTCTAGATTTTCTACCAATTCATATTTGGTCTTGATTAAAATGAGATGGGCTGCCTCTAATCTTCCTTTCACTATCTTAAGTATTGTATTAAATATGCAGGGTCCAAAAGTTAGCCCAAGAATTATCATGATTGCTGGTCCTGCTATTGTAGAGAGTAGGGTGGTTAACCATGGGGATTGGTTGAACCAATACTCGAACCATCCTTGTTGGGCCTCTCTTTCTCTCTTCCTTTGTGCCAGCCTTTCCCTCAATTCAGCCATTGAGTCTCGGACCACTCCGGTATGGTCCACGTAAAAACAACACTCTTCTCTTAGAGCGGCACATAGCCCTCCTTGCTGCATGAACAAGAGGTCTAACCCTCGTCTGTTCTGCAGGGTGACTTCTGAAAGTGAAGAGAGAGATTTTTCGAGGAAGGAAATTGATTTCTCTATTCTCTGTAGGTCCTCATCAATAGTCATCTGTAGTTGGGAGAGCCCTTGCTGTTGAGTTGCAAGGGCTGAGATACCTGTGGCTGCACCGGTAGCACCTAAACCGAGGAGCATTGCTATGGTTATTCCCGTTATTACCTCCCTTTTTTGGATTCAGTCTGGTTCTTCTAAGGGGTGATACATCTCCTCTTCCTTGTGGTACAGGACCTTTGGGACGATTAAAACTTGAATACAGAAGTCGTTAGCATTATCGAATCTATCAAGGAGTATACAGGGCATTACCCCAGATCGCTGGCATACCCACATTCCTGATGTGGCCAGAATTGCCCATTTATAGTTCTTACTCTTAGGCATGATAAATTCAGTGCAAAAATTGCCCATCTGCCTTGCTGAGGCTGCATTACCGAAACATTTGCCTTGGCCTGTGACCTGACTTAGGGTAGTTCCTCTCCGGGGAGTGTCCCACCTGCACTGGTGTGGATTCTCTGTTGTTGAGTAGTTAAAGGGGTTATTAAGGGCGATACCTTCATAAAAGGGGGGCTTCACATCATAACATAGCCAGCATGATTTCCTAAGGTTTGGGTTAGATTGATTCAGTGATAAAAAGGTAGCATTTAATACACTAAGAAACGGATCATAAAAAGCTGAAGTCTCTAAGGGATTATTAAAAGTAACGTTGTGACTAGCCGTGGCTCCCTTTTTGGGCCCACCTGCTGTAAGAATTGGATTGGGTCCAATTGGTCAGGGTATCGATGGTAAAAGTCGGACAATTTGTATGTTCACCCAAATATCGCGAAAGGCGCGAACAAATACCGGCCATACTCTTCCCGTGGCCCAACTCTTATGGGTTGGTTGCAGAACTGTCATGGTATAACCCGTGCAAGTGTGCTTTCTCCCATCCCGGGGCGTGTATATCTGTTTGCTACTATCGAACAGTGGTTCGCGACAGCCACGGGGAGCGTACTTGACTTGCAGGAACTTATCAGGTTGCTGTGGTTGCCATCTATTACTTGTTACAATAGTCTCACAACCCTAATATCCGCAGTACCTGTATCCAGGATAATTATAGTAACTTTTGCCTGGGTTAGAAGCAGGACACCAATAGGTTTGGTGCCGTGCTTGTTCTCCAAAACGAGGAAACCCCAGTCATAGGGGAAAAATGTCCTTTAATCTAAATTCAAAAGATGGGTCGGTTGATGTAATAGTTTCTTTGATAACAATTTCTTCTGAAAGGTGGCGTAGAACCCACTTAAACAGCTGGTACGGGTAGTATTCTGTATCAGTTTGCCCTCTGCTGATTAATCTGGAAAATAGGATCACATAGAGGTACCATTGCCACTTGGATCTCATTATTGTAAGATTCCTTGAGAGTTGCTGATCTGATTGATGATTGGCTGCTTTTTCTAAAAAAAACTGGGATATACGGGTTGTGGGAGCGTTCAAGAATCCAGTCCTGCAAACAAAACCCTTAGATTTAAGTGAATCTCGTATCTGCTTGAATTAGATGTTCTCCTCCCCCCTCTATATTTCTAGTTACTTATTCCTATGTTCCCTATCGCAGACATCTTTCATGAAAAATCCTTTCTTAGGATTTTTCTTTGTGAGAAGCTGCAGTTTCATCAACCAAAAGTAAACAGTGGTTTACTACTGCTGTGGAATGCAACAGGTAGACCTGGGATTGGTCTCCTGTGGATGTTTGGATTTCCTGACCACTCATGGCAGAGCTGGCTCTTGCTCTGTCTGAGACACAGATCTTTGTTATTCATTCTTGTCTATTCTTAGCTTAGCTAGCTTCTGAAGAAACCTTTTCCTTTCTATTTCTTTTTAGTATAGTCTTAATGTAACATATATCATAAAATAATAAATCAACCCTTCTGATCATGGAGTCAACATTCTCATCTCTTCTTCATCCTGAAAACCCTTGTGACCACAGTCACATGGAGTTGCTGGGACGCGGGAGCGCGACCGTCCCAGCGGCCGCAGCGCTGTCAGGCAGTGCCTGCACGCTGGGCGCGCTTCCGGTGGCTCTGGTCTCCCCAGAAGCGGGGAATCAGGCAGCCCCTGCCTCAGACCCAGTCAGAAACCCAACCAAGTGAGACCAGAGGCAGGGGCCCCTTCCTGTCCCTCTGGGGCACGGCTGCAAAACAGCCGCTGTGTCTTCCTGCGCCTGTGTCTGGGCTGTGCTGAGCCCAGAGCCGGCCAGCTTGTGCTCTGCTGTGCCAACAGCGTTCTGGGCAGGCAGGCAAAAGTGCTGCGTGCACAGTGGGGAAGGGGCTCACGAGAGCCTCCTGTGGGAACAGGGCTCCGCTCCCTGGCTGGGAACAGCCTGGTTTTGCTGCCGTGAGCGCAGGCAGGAATTCAGGCACTTGAATGGGCAGCGGACACCTATTGTTTCTAGGGGGCCTGCGCGCCACAAGGGACACGAGGAAACAGACTCGGGAGAAGGAAGGTGAGCTCGATCTGTGCAGTGCCTGTGCTACAAGGTGCAGAAGTAATTCAGCCTTGCCAGGGTTTCCTAAGTGTGTGTTGGTGTTGGCCGGGAAATGCACATATTTGGGGAAATGGAGACATTTGGGGAAATGCCTTTGGAAGAGAGGGGCTTGCTTCTCAAGCAAAGTGCTTCCCCAGGAGCCCCCAGTGAGGTAGGTGCAGGCTGTCTCCCTTTGGCTCCCTGCCCCCCTTTCATCCTTGAGGCCCCTTGCACTTGGCAGAGGGACGTGGGAAGGGAGAAGGCTGTGAGGAGCAGCTTTGGCATCTGCCTGGGTCTGCAGAGACCAAGCCAAGCACCAGTGGCGGCAGGGTGTGTCCCGCCCCTTTCAGCACGGGAAAGAGAGGGATGATCTCTGTCCAGCCGAGAGCCCCAAATGCCTCTCAGAGAGCTGTGAATTCAAAGGCCTTTATGCACACATTGATGCCATCTTCCCTATCTGCTGTCTTTGAACTCTTGGCAAGAGGCGTTTGCCTCTTGCTTGCTGGAAGCTGCTCTGCTCCAGGGCCGGCACCGAGCTGGGCTGTGTGGGCACCGTGGAGAGTCCTTCCCCGAGCACTTGGCAGGTCGTGGTGTTTCTAGGGCTGTGTTAGACACTCGGGGCAATGGATTCCTTCCAAGCGGGGGCAGCTAGGGTGGGGAGGGGGTGGCCCTGGGGCACGTGGCAGCATGTCCCTTTGTGACACGGTGCAGCGGGGTGACCGTGGAACCGAAAGGGACAGCGTGTCTGAGCAGCGCTTTGTGACACGCGCTGACATAGGGGCTGGCACGGCGCAGCCACGCCACAGTGCTCGGTGCACGCAACGGGACAGGAGGTGACAGAGCGGTGCTGTGAGGTGTCCCCACACAGCCGGCTCGTTGGTTGCTGACCCGGAGCTCTTCCGAGGCGTTCCTCCTGTGGCTGGCCTCACAGCCAGACCTCGGGATTCGGTGACTTGGAGCTCTTCTGAGTCATCTCCCATCCCTGCGGCCGGTGCCCTCGTGGCCAGGCCGTGGGACTTGGTGACCTCCATCGTTCACCAGGTGTCTCCTGTCATTGTGACAGGAGGCCTCGAGTGCAGGACTTGCTGTCCTGTAGCCTTCCTGAGGCTCCTCTGTTGCAGGTGCCCGCAAGGCACAACTGCAGCATTCGCTGACTCTGGCCTTGGCCGAGGCATTTCAAAGTGCCCTCAAAGTCAGAGAGCGGGATGGCAGGCAGAGTGCTCAGCCTGTTCAAGGGGCTGCGGGGCAAGAAAAGCAAAGGCCCTGCAGCTGCCCCAGCACAGCAGCCTGCAGAGCCGGAGCAGTTGCAGCCGCTGCAGGACGGTGAGTGGCAGAGCCGGGCCGCAGGGCCGGTGCCTGCAGCCGGCCTGGCCCCATCCCATCCCATTCCATGCCATGCCATGCCATGCCATGCCATGCCATGCCATGCCATGCCATGCCATGCCATGCCATGCCATGCCATGCCATGCCATCCCATCCCATCCCATCCCATCCCATCCCTGTCCTGTCCTGTCCATGGATAGGACAGAAGCTGGGCTGGAGCACCTGGCAGCCGTGCTCCATCCCCCGGGGCATCCTGAGGCTCTCCCTGCCTGGGCGGTGCAGGGCTGGGATGTGTTCTCTGGCCTCTCCCGCAGCCCCTCAGCTCTGGCTGCGCTTGCTCTTTGCCAGATGCAGCCAAGGACCCGACAGAGGAACAGGAAGCCGCCCGTGGCCGCTTTGGCAGAACGGCGCAGGTACCTGCAGCCATCCCCACCTGGGCTGGGCCTGCTGGCACTGCTCAGCCAAGCAGCAGGCTTGGAGCGCTCCATGGATTCTCCCTCCCTTGCTGCCCTTCTCCTGCGGACCCTCTGTGAATTCATCACGTGCCTTTGGCAGGAAGAGACCGCCGGTGCGGGCACGGGCATCTTGGAGAACCTTCCGTTCCTCGATGCCGAGACCGGTGCTGCCATGCTGGATTTGCTTGTGGAGAAGGGTGTCTCCAATCCAGCGCGAGTAAGCAGCCTGGGGCAAGGGCTCATTGGCCCCAGCAGTGGTGCGGCGCCTCGAGCCGGGTCTGCCGGCCTCCCTCGGCCTTTGAGGCCCGGCCTGATGCGTTTGGAAGGGAAGCACTTCTCAGGGGAAGTTGCTGCTCTGGCACCTCTGCGAGTCTGCCCGTGCCTTCTGCAGGTGCCCGCCATGGTGAGGTACATCCACCAGAGGCTCACGGCCAATGAGGCTGCTGAGCACAGGCTGGACAAGGCCCTTCTGGAGCTGACCGAGGAATACCCCAGTGACGTGCTGATCACCCTCTTGCGCTGGGCCCCATCGTGTGACAGGTGGGGCAGCCCCATGTGCCTTGAGGGCTTGGGCTTCACCGGCCCGTCACCCTGTAGAGCCTGTCCCTGCTGACTGCCAGACAGGCAGGGAGTTGCAGGATCCTCTGGCTCCTCTGTTTTCCATTGCGGCCATGGCAGCTCCTGAGCCTGGTGCCATGCTCCCTGCCTGCCCCTCGGGGCCCCTGTACCCACGTGGGCTGGCTGGCCGCTGCCGGCCAGGGGCAGTGGGCAGAGGCAGGGCTCAGGGCCAGCGCGGGCCCCTGCAGCTGCCCAGGCCACGGCGCTGTGGCCGAGACAGCCCTGACACAGAGCTCTGACCCCACAGAGCTGCCGCCACCATGTGGGCAACCATCATGTCCTCAAGCAGGACTGCGGAGCCGGCGCTGCAGCTACTCTTCGATGTGCTGAGCGCCTGGCCAGTGAGCAGCGTGTCCACCTCCGATGGGGACGACGCAGGAGTCTTTGCCCTGGCTGTGAGTTTCTGGAGCTGGCCTTTGCCAGCCCCTAGGCCAGCACTCCAGCAGCCAGCTCTCTGTCCTCCCGCCAGCTGCATCCTTCTGCCTCAGAGACTGTGCTGAATCCTGCCTTAGGGGCAGGCTTCAGGGGCACCAGGCCGGCTGTTTCCCCCCCTTGTCTCCCCCAGCCTCTCCCTCGCATGCTCGGGCCCTGCCACGTGCATGTCTTGGCCACTGAGCCTTGTCTCTGGCTCTTTTATTTCTTGCAGGCAACCGTGGCGCTGTGGAGAGTCTTCAATCTGGCCTGGCGCTCGCCTGTCGTGCTGGAGTATTTCCCCAGTCTCTTTCTGAGTCTGCTCTTCCAAGCGTACATCAGCATGCAGGAGATGCCAGAAGAGGTTGAGACCTTCTGGAAGGGATGCCAGGAGCAACACGGCCTCTCCGCCAAGCCCAACAGGTGCCCCATGCCAGTCCTCCCAGCCTCCCCATGCCTCCCATGCCCCCAGGGCAGGAGCCGGGGCTCCCAGCGTGACCTGGCCTTTGCTTTGCACACAGCTTTGCCCTGCAGACCCTGAAGGCCCTGCTCTGCCAAATGCGCTATGAGCACGCGGTGCTGTCCATGGAACGCAAGCGCGCCTGGGACACGCTGCTCCGTGCCGACACCCACCACTGCGCAGTGGGTCTGCTGGCCAGGTGAGACCTCGTTCTCCCCACCGCCCCTCTCCTTTGTGCCCGCAACGCCCCACACAGTCCCCGTGGTCATGGGCGGCAGGGCCTTGTCACCG
The DNA here is from genome assembly GCF_051311805.1 of Agelaius phoeniceus. Lineage (NCBI taxonomy): Eukaryota > Metazoa > Chordata > Aves > Passeriformes > Icteridae > Agelaius > Agelaius phoeniceus. The sequence continues at coordinate 2,513,860 of NC_135271.1, forward strand.
AGGGAGGGATGAGCAGACTGGAAAAGGCCGGCACAGGAGGGTGCCCGGGAATGGCCGCCTCCCAAAGCGCCCCCGGGCTGCTCGGCAGGAGACCAGAGCTCTGCCAGTCAGCCCTGGGAGAGCTTTGCCCGCCCGGCCCAGGAGCAATGGTGCCTTTTTCTTCCTGCCAGGGAGATGCGCCATGTCTCCATCATCTGGTGTTGCGACATGGCATCCCGCCTCTTTGACCTGCTCAGCCAAGGCATTTCAGACTGGGAACTGCCCGCCCTGGCCTTCCTGGTGGAGGTGAGCCCCATGGCCAGCGCTGCCTGGCTGAGCTGCCTCCCAGCCCTCTGCCCTCTCGTAGCCGCAGCTGCCTGGGACGCTGCACCAAGCCCTTTGCTGCTGCCTTGGCTCGGCCCTGTGCCCTTCTGAGCTCCTGCCAGCTGGGCACCTCTGGGCCTGCTCTGTGCCTTTCAGGTCCTGGATTGCCTGGACTTGAGCCAATGCGGTGAAAAAGTCCTGGAGATCTTGACAAGGCACCTGCAGAGCGAGTCCAGGCAGATGCGTCGCGTGGCGCTGCGAGGCCTCGTGGGGCTCACCTCGATGGTGAGAAGGAGGCAGCAGCTGAAGCTGTGCTGCCAGCGTGGGGCTGGGGCAAGCAGCCCCTTGGGCTTAGCTGGGCTTTGGCAGCTGTGCCAGCTGCTCCCAGCTCTCCAGGGTCGCTGTTCAGCTGCCTGAGTGCTTCGGGACAGGCCTTCGGCCTCTGAGCCCTGCAGCAGCAGCAGCAGCAGCAGCAGCAGCAGCAGCAGCATGGGGTTGCCCAGCCTTGTTTTGCACACAGGATCCAAGCATGTACAGCCTGACTGAAAGCCTTGGGAAGCTACTGTGGGATAGAGATGAAGACATCGTTGAGATGAGCCTCATTGTGCTCAGCTTCCTGCCACTGCAAAAAGACCTGGCAATAGCCAGCCCCATGGCCCTGCAGCTGGCTGAGGCGCTCTGGCACCTCTTTGACAATGTGAGGCTCTGTGCCCCCAGCCACGGGCACTCGGGTGGCGCCTTGGGCCTGGGCACAAGGGGGCCTGGAGCAGCTGATGTGGAGGGCTTTTGCTTCCTTTCCAACAGGACAAGAGCCTTGTGCGGCTGCTCTCCATTGGCCTCTTCCAAGACGTGATCACGCTGGTAGTGGCAAAGGGAGAAAAGGCCCTGAAGAAGCACGTGAGCCAGAGCCTGCTCCCACTCTTCTTCCAGTGCCACGATGAGAACGGGCGTGTGGCACAGGTGAGGCCTCCTGGGTGTCCCCATGGGAGGGGGCTCAGCTGTCTCCCCAGCCCCTGGCACCTGAGGGGCTCCAGCCTCCTCCTGGCCTTGGCACAGAGATGCGGGTTCTGTGCCCTGGGCTGCGGTGCCATCTCTGGGTCTCTGCTGCTCTGCAGGCCTCTCGGGAAACACTGCTTTCTGCAGTTAGGTTCCTGAAGAGGAAGGATCTCAAGCAGCTGCTGAAGACGGATCAGATGTGGAGATTTGCCGAGTGCTTGGTAAGGACAGGCTGCAATGCCCAGCCCGATGCCTGGAGAAGCCGCCTGCCCCGGCGCCTGTCGGCTGCTGGCCGGGCCTCAGGGCTCCGTGGGCGGGGGGCGAGCAGTGCTGGCCATAGAGGGCGCCCGGCCCAGGGGCAGGGCCCGCATCAACCCTTTCCCTCCGTGCCCTGCCGCTCTCTGCAGCTGGCAGAGGACAGGAGCCGAGCGGCCGAGCGCCTGCGCCAGGCCCTGCCGTACCTGCGGAGCGCACAGGAGCCCCTGCGAGAGGCGGCCGTCAGGTTCATGGGTGAGCCCCAAGCCCGGCTCCCGCCCCGCCCTGCCCCGCCCCGCCGCAGCTCGGCCCCAGCCCCGCCTGCTGTCCCGGCAGCAGGATCCGGGCGCGGGCAAGTGCAGCCCCCGCTGGCCTGGGCATTGCTGCTGCCGCCCTCTGGCAGCCGTGCCCTCGGGCGGCAGCGTGCGCCAGGGGCCCGGGCTGAGCCCTGCCGGGCCAGCAGCCCGTGTGGCCTCAGGGCTGGCAGCGGCCGTGTGCGGCAGCTGTGGCTCTGAAGGCAGGACACGCTCTGTGTTCGCCAGGGATGGCCGGGCGCTACCTGACAGGGCAGCAGCCGGAGTTCCGCATCATCTGCAGGGGTGAGTGAGGCCTGCGGGCTCCCGCCGGGGGCTGCCGCTGGCACCTGCGTTCCCTGGCCCGCCCGCCCACGGCTCCGCTCCCTGCGCGCCCCAAGGGCAGCGTGGCCACAGCACAGACACCTTGCAGGGGCCTGCGGGACATTCCTGGCCAGCAGCTGCCAGCTCGTCCTTCTTGTCTCCTGCTTCCTCCAGGCTGCCTCCTCCAGGCTGTGGCATGGACGAGGCTGGAGGCTCTCCCCAGCTGTGCGCAGATCCAGCCTCTGACTGTGCCTCTGTTTCTCTCTCTGCAGCCCTTCAGGACATGACGGATGACTCCAGCCCAGCCATCTCATGCCTGGCGCTTCAAGCTCTGTACATCCTTTTAGCTGTACAGAGCGTTCCCTCCTCCCGACTGCAGAAGATGCGAGACCAACTGCGCCGCCTCTGGCAGTCGCGGCCTTTCCTGTGTGGCCGCGGCTGAGTGTCCTGCCGCGGCGCTGCGGAGAACTGATCCGGGAGGCTGCGTCTGCTGGGGCCACCTGAACCTGCGGGGAACACCTCTCCTCTGCCAGCACTTCCTTTCCCTTCACCCACTAGAGGAACATTAAATTGCTGTTGTTGGATAGCTGGCTGTCCAGGAGCTTTCTCTCGGTGCAGAGTGTCTTCAGGCCAACCGGGAAGAGGGCAAAAAGGCTGCTTGCTCTCAGCCACTTGCCCAAGCGTGCACTGTGGAAGGGAAAGTGGCCAAACGGCCCTTGGCCTTTGGTGGTAAGGCTGAATGACTTCAGGTCCTTTCAGGACAGGCACTCCAGCTCTAGCCCGTATTCCCCCAGGTGAGTTTCCAGGGTCAGGTTCAGAGGTGCAGCCCCAGGCCCTCCAGAAACACAAGCTGCCCGCTGCCTCTTCACCTGCCTCAACTCCTACCTGCGCTCACGGCACCAAAACCAGGCTGTTCTCGGCCAGGGACCAGAGCCCTCCTCCTGCAGGATGCTCTTGCCAGCACCTTCCAGGTCTCTCTGCTGTGCACGCAGAGCTTTTCATGCCCACTCCCAACAGGCTTTGGAATGCAGAGCACAGCTTGGCTGGCTCTGCCACCAGCACAGCCCAAACACAGGCGGAAGAAGAAGCTGCAGGGGCTGTTTTGTGGCCATGTCCAAGAGAGACTGGAAGGATGCCCTCCCTCTGCTCTCCCTTGGTTGGCTTTCTGGCTGGCTCTGAGCCAGGGGCTGCCGTTCCTCACTTGTGGAGAGCAGAAGCACAGCTGGGATCCCGGCACTGCCTGACAGCACTGCGGGAACTGGCACAGCCGCACGTCCGAGTCTCGGGCACCGTGCTGCTACTTCATTTGCCCTTAGGCACAGCCAGAGCTCCCTGCTAAGCCCGGATGCTCTCTGCTTCTGCCCTCTTCCTCATCCTGTGCAGCGATGGAGCACTGCTGTGCTTTCAGGAAACTATTCTTGAAAACTTCCAACATTCCAAGCTCCTTTGCCCTCCGTGGATGCTTGCCATGGAATCCCTCAAAGCTGGCTTCAGAGCATATTCAGGTTGCCTCTTCCAAAATCCAGGGACTCCCAGGTGCTCAGCAAGATCTGGAAGTGCATGGTGCTCTGGAACTTCACCTTCAGCACAGGGACCTTTCCAGCCTGACCTGCCCTCGTTCCTCTGGCTCTGTGCACAAAACAGGGCCTGGAAGAGAACGGCAGAAGGGCCCTGTGTGTCGCAGGGCCCCGGGTTTGCTTCAGCTCCACAGGGATGCAGGCAAAGTGAAGAAGCCAAACTGTTCATTAATGGAAGGCAAAGCAAAGGGATGAGCTGGGAGGGAAAAAGGTGATGGGCAGTGTATGAGGGCTAGAGGGAGGGAGCGTCTACAGGACAGGCAGGGAGAGGGCTGAAGCCACAAGAACTGTGCCCACCATCAGCTGTGCCAGGACTTCCAGCAGCGCTGAGCGGTGATGTCGTCTTTAGTGTCTCCTGGTGCTATTCTTGGGATACTGGTTCACTGGATCCAGAAGATGTCCCTAATTCTTGAGCTCTTTGGGGAAACTGGGCTTGATTTTCCAGGTCAGAGCATGATGGGCTGGCACATTGCCTCCAGGCTTGAAAGACTGAAAGAGAGAAGACCAGAGCCATGGCAACAGCCCAGATCTGCAGGAATCCTACAAGACCTTCTGAACAGGGCCATCCAAGCCAGAAGGGAGTAGGAGACATTGGAATCAGCTGGGAGGTCTTGCTGGAATAAATGAAAAGGGCAGGAGATTTTTTCTCCTTTTTAGTGCCTTTATTAAGGTCAGCTTGGGTGGGGGCTCAATGGGTCGTGTGCACGCCGCCGCCACTGCTCCCAGGAGTGGCAGGGAGGAGGAGGATGCAGCTCTGTCCCCTGGTGTGCAGGCAGAGCCGGGGCTTCCGCCCTCGCCAGAGCACCAGGAGATTCCCATTTTCGATTTAACATTTGAGGTCTTCTTTCTAGCTGACATCTCTGGGTTAGGGTGAGAGGTTCAAAGGTCTTAGCACACCCTGGATTCAGTTGCTTACCCTTAGACATCACTTAGATTGTTTAATTCAGTGCTGGCTCGTTGTTTGAGGGGTGTTTGTTTGCTGGACTTGGCCAAGTGTTTCTACATTCGCATCCAAGCTCTGACGTCACTCCCTCCTCACAGTCCCGGGTGCCATTTTCCAGGAAGCAGCAGGGGTGATACCCGACGAAGGTGGATTTCTAACAATTAAACTATTAACAACAGGTAATTAAAGAATAACACTCTTAACAACAGGTAATTGCAAAATGAAGCTATTAACAATAAGTAATTAAAGCTCTAACTTAGTAGCAATTGGTTTAACTTGTTGACTCTAAACCTTTTAAAAATTGACAACTTTTTACTCCTTACACTCAGGACAAAGAAATGGCTGGGGTGGGCAGAAACCTATCCCTAACCTCTGGACCACTCAATGTGCCTTTCTGTAAGAAAGAAAGGCATTGGAAGAGAGACTGCCTGCAACTCAAAGCCAAGGTGGTTGAAGAACTGAATCAATGCAAGGGTTGGCTGGAGGGCATCCCCCCAGAAAACCCTCTGGTCAAAAGAGAACTGGGGGAAAAGGTGAGGAAAATGAAATGTCTGGGGAATGCGGCTGCAACACATTCTGTATTAAAGTTGGAAGAAATTGATCCTGGTAAAGTTGCGAATGTTATTGGAGCCACAAGTCAACAGCAGAAGCTATCCTTTCTAAAACCATGATCTTATGAACTGGGAAACACAGTAGGAATACATCAGTTCCTATATATGCCTACGCCGCCAAAACACCTCATTGGAAGGATTTGTTGGAGACATGTAACAGGTTCCAACAGGCTGAAATGTAGTTTAGCCCTGGAGGAGTTCAGATCAAAGTCAATGACCAACAAATAATCGTGTTCTAAGTCTAGCTCTCATTACAGCTTTGTCCAAATCAGAAGAGACACAGAAGAAGTTCTTAGTCAGCTTTGTCTTAAAGTCTGGGTGAATGGGACCCCTGGTAAGGCCAAAGCAGCACAAGCTGTAATCATTAGACTTAAACCTGGAACATGACCAATAAGAATTAAACAATATCCACTTAAGGTGGAAAACATTAAAATTGTTAAGCCTATCATAGACAATTGTCTAAAATTTGGGTTGTTACTGGAATGTGAATCTGAATAGAATACACCCATTTTACCCATACAAAAGCCTGATGGTTTGAACTACAGTCTGGTTCAATACCTACAGGCTATTAACAAAATAGCTGGAGATCTCCACCCAGTGGTTGCAAATCCATATGCTTTGCTAAGCAAACTAAAAGATGAATATGGATGGTTTACCATTTCAGATCTCAAGGATGCTTTCTTCTGTATACCCTTGGACCCTGGCAGCCAAAACCGGTTTGCCTTTGAATGGGGAAACCCAGAGACTGGAAGGACAAGTCAATTTACCTGGACTGTAGGGCCACAAGGATTCAACAATAGTCCAACCATATTGGGAAAACACTTTGCTGAGGACCTTGAAAGTTGGGTAAGCCCGTCCACAAATGGAATTGTGTTACAATAGGTAGATGATCTACTTTTAGCCACTGAAACTTAAAAAGACTGGAATGGACAGTAAGCCTATGAAATGACCTGGGACTAAGTGGATACAAGGCATCCAGAAATCAAGCTCAAATAATCAAACTGGAAGCCATTTACCGAGGATACAAAATATCCCAAGCGCAGCAGGGACTAAGACAGGACGGCAAAGGGACCACCCACGGAACCCCACTCCCTACTAATGCCAAAGAACTGAGAACCTTTCTAGGAGTGACTGGATGCTGTATTAACTGTGGTAGTGGCTGTGGACTGCTGGTTAAGCCACTGTAGCAGCTCTTAGAAGACAATCCCAGAGACCTGAAATGGACACCCCAAAGTAAGAAAGCCTTTCAAAAGCTGAAGGAGGACTTGAAAAGAGCACCTGCTCTGGGCTGGACAGATGTCTGGGAAGCCTTCCAGCTTTTCTCTTAGGAGAGGCAAGGGATGGCATTAGGTGCACTAGCTCAAACAGTTGGCCCATAGAAGAGAGCAATAGCATCATTTTCCAAACAACTGGATGCAGTCAGTAGGGGACAGCCTGACTGTAAGCAGTTGCTGCTCTTGTTTCAGACATCCAAGGAGCCTGGAAATTCACTCTAGGTCAACAAATAATTGTGTTTATCTCACATCCAGTAGCAGCAATTCTTGACCAAAAGGGTGGGCATTGGCTTTCACCCTCCAGATTCCTTAAATATCAGGTAATTTTGGTGGAACAACGCAGCATTACAAAACAAATCTCTTCTCTAGTTCATCCAGCAGCATTCCCAGCTACTCACTAGACAGACAAGGAGCCTTTGTAGCATGACTGGATCAAAACCATTCAGTCCACTTTATTCCAGCTGCCCAGATCTTAAAGAAACCCCAATTCCAAGAGCAGAATCTCAGTACACAGATGGGAGTGGCTTTGTAAGAGCAGATCAGTGAAAATCAGGATATACAATTAGCACGGAGCAATAGGAGATAGAAGCCCTGCACAAGTCAGCTCAGAAGACAGAGATAATCACTTTAACCCGTACCCTCTGACTAGCCTGAGGAAAAAGGATCAATAGATGAACAGATTCCAAGAATGCCTTTAGAGTAATAGATGCCCATGAAGCAGTTTAGAAAGATAAAGGACTATTGACAGCTCAAGGAAAGCAGTTGAAGCATTCAGAAGAAATCTTAAAATTGCTGCAGGCAGTACTACTGCCTCAAGAGGTTGCAATTCTGCACTGAAAAGGACATCAGAAAGGGGAAACCGACCCCAAAAGAGGTAACAGGTTGCAAAAAGAGCAGCAGAACAAAGCCATGCTGAGATTCAGTCACTAATGCCCAAAGGTAAGGAACAATATGACAGTGATGTATGTCATATAATCAGAAAGATCTAGAATTAGCAAAGAATTTGAAAGCAGAATGAAAACATTATGTTTTTTCAACTCCTCAGGGATAGACAGTTATGCCAGAAAGAGCATCATGGAAATTAATTAAAGATGAACATAATTGTGTACACTGGGAAGGGGATGCCTTACATAATTATTTGATAAGGACAACAGTAAGATGCAACCTGTACTCTAGTGTAAACCAGGTAACCCAAGGGTGTGAAATAACGTCTTAGAGCCAATCCACAAACCAGGACTAGAGTTGAGCTTGGCACAGTAGACAAGGGACAATATCCTGGACAGCACTGGCAAGTTGACTTTTCTGAATTGCCAAGAAAAGGAGGGTAGAAATACCTTCTGCCTTTAACTGATACCTTCTCAGCATGACCTGAGGCATTCCCAACCCAAACAAATAAAGCCAAAGTTTTCAACAGTTTGGTAAACAATATAATGCCCTGGTTCAGAGTGCCTTTAGACATCTCCTCTGACTGAGGACCACGTTTCCTAGCAAATATTGCACAGCAACTTTGCAATAATCTCCAAATCAACTGGCACCTACACACACTGGATTGGCCCCAGGCCAGTGGCCAGGTGGAAAAGATGAATTATCCGGTAAAACAACAGATAGTCAAAACTGTACCAGAGGCCAACATACCTTGGCCCCAGGCCCTACCTTTGGCTTTATAATGGATTTGATAAGACCAAGAACAAAAGAAAACCTGAATCCCTTTGAAATACTGTACAGAAGACCATATAAGCAAAACTAGCAAGGGGAAGATACTGTACAAGTTGGAGAGGGGTATCTCCAGAACCATGTTGTCCAACTAACACAACAGCTGCAGAAAATAAACCAACACATTTTGAGCACATGAGCAAGAGGATGCTCCTCTCCACAAATCCAGCCTGGGGACCATGTAGACCAGGTAGAAAGCCTCTTATCCCAAAATTAAAAAGGAGTCTATTTAGTACTTTTAATCACTTACACAGCCATTAAAGCTTAAAGCGTTCATCTCTTGGATACATTATTCCAGAATTAAAATGCTTTGCAAAAGGCAAGTGGAGTCCAAAAGTGGACCTCAGAAAGAACAGGAGAAACCAAGATGCATTTCACACCATCATCGTCTTCCCGATACTTCTAATCAGAATGCAAGCCACAGCAGACGACTGTCACTACCATAATGATCTCCTTGGCCTGCAAGATCCTGGTAGATGGAACACTCAAAAATATTCAGGACCTAACTGGCTAAAAGAGATTAAAAAGTTAAAAGCACTTTATGCCCTTTTAAGGACTAATGACCGAGCAGTTAAAGATTGAGGAAAGCCTGACTCCATGCCTGCCTTTCTTGTCCCACCTGAAAGCAGGATCTCTGTGGCTTGTAAATTTGAAATTCACAAACCTCGTTCAGAGAAGATTGCTTGAGTGATCATGCGCATCTGCGACCTTTCTAACAAGCAGTGTGTGAATTCATTTTCATGTGAATCCTATCAGGATTTTTGCGCTATGCAAATTAAAATGGGAGACTGTAACCTAGCACAAGATAGTTGCCTTCTTCTGTGGCGCACAGGTGGGGTGGGATGTTGCCTTCTTGGGAAGGCAGCGGCGACCTGGTTTCGGAGTTCAGCACGGCGATCCCCTCCCGGGACCTCTCGGGCCAGTAACGGACGCTAACACCAATGTGGTGGATGGTTAAAGGCGTTTATTGAGGGGTCTCAAGGGTATTTATGGACTAAGGGGTTTCTCTACGTCAGAAAGGGGTTTGGCTATACTTTCTAGGGTTAGTATGGAGTGGAAAGTTACTGGCATCTATAGGTTAGGGGGGCTACATGTTTGGCTACATTCCAAGTGTGATCCTTATCTCTGGGGAGAGGGGCAGAAGGAGTCCTGTAATGTTCTGTCACAGCCCGAAATCTTCCGAACGCCTGTCCCTTACCTACCACACTTCCCCCCCCTCTTTCGCAAATGAACAAGGTAGTCCTATACATAGGCACTGAAATGAGGTAGGAAGTTGAGATCTGACTAGGGAAAAGGGTCTTGGGAAACCTGAGTAAGTTTCTGCCAGGCAAGTCTCTCGTGACTGGCAGTGTTCCCTGTTGAATTCACAGTAATTGTTGCTGTCCCATGAACAGGATGCTAGCCCGTTCTAGGCAGGCCTGAACGAATGAGACTAGCTTGTTCAGCAGGCATGGCCCGAAGGTAATAACTAAAAGCAGCATTGCCAATGGACCTATTAGGGTAGAAATTAGGGTGGTTAGCCATGGTGATTGATTGAACCAAGATTCGAACCAGTTCTGTTGGGCTTCCCTGTCTTTCTGTCTCTGGGCCAGTCTGTTTCGGAGTTCTGCCATGGAGTCTCTAATGACTCCTGTATGGTCAGCATAGAAACAGTATTCCTCTTTCAAGGCGGCACACAGGCCTCCTTGCTGCATGAGCAGGAGATCCAGTCCTCGCCTGTTCTGCAGGACCACTTCTGAGAGCGAGGAGACTGACTTTTCTAGAAAGGAAATGGATTTCTCGATCCTCTGCAGGTCCTCATCGATGGTCATCTGCAGCTGGGACAGTCCTTGGTGTTGAGTTGCTAGGGCTGAGACACCTGTTGCCGTTCCAGCCGCTCCTAGGCCGAGCAGCATTGCGATAGTTATACCTGTTAATATTTCTCTCTTGTGGAGCTGGCTGTTTTCTTCGAAAAGGTGGTACACCTCTTCGTCTGAGTGGTACAGGACCCTAGGAACGATCAGAACTTGAACACAAAAGTCGTTAGAGTTATCGAATTTGGCAAGAAACACACAGGGACTCACTCCAGATCTCTGGCAAACCCACATCCCAGATGTGGATGGGACTACCCACTTATTATTCTTCCTGTTGGGCTCAGCTACTTCGGTGCAGACGTCACCTTTCCGCTTAGCTAGGGTTGCATTGCCAAAGCATCTGCCCTGACCTGTGACTTGACTCAGGGTAGTTCCTTTGCGGGGTGTGTCCCATCTGCACTGGCGAGGGGCATCGGCTGTGGAATAGCTGAAGGGGGTATCTAAAGCGACTCCTTCGTAAAAGGGGGGTTTAACATCGTAACAAAGCCAGCAGGAGTCGGTTAGGTTAGGGTTAGATTCATTCAGGGATAGAAAGGTAGCTTCTAACATGCGAAGGATTGGGTCCGAGCCTGACCTGGCCGATTGGCCTATCTGGAAGGCTTCCTCATCGCCAGTCGGGACGTCGGTGACCCTTGTGGGCAAAGCTTTGGGGTAGGTCATGTTTCTCCCTTTCTGTGTGCTTTTGATCACTTTGTTGGGCCCAACTGCTCCGGGTGCTGACGGTTGGAGTCTGGTAATTCGCACATTCATCCACTTTTCTGACCCTTGAAGGACTACTGTCCATGCTTTGCCCACAGCCCAGCTAGGGTGATTCGGCTGCAAAACTGTCATGTTATACTGAGTACATTTCCGGAATTCGGGGACTTTATGGTGGTTTCGATAGAAACTTCCCTGAAGGAAGACGGGTGTTTTGCAGCCTGCGGGTGCCCAGGTGAACTGTAGGAATCTGTCGGGCTCTTGTGGGTCCCACCCAGGTCCTGACGGCCTGGCGTCTGTAACTATTGTTTCACAGCCCCAGTGCCCACAGTATCCCCACCCTGGGCAATTGCAATAACTTTTTCCTGGGTTTGAGGCTGGGCACCAGTAGGATAGGTACATGTGTGTGGCGTGTGAAGAATAGGGGTCTACCTTTGGTTGTCCCAGAAACAGGTCGGTGACGCGCACGAAGGATGGGGCGTTCGGCGTGGTGATGTCTCTGAGCATCTTGTCACCAGTAAGATGTTGGATGACCCACCTGAAGGGCTGATGAGGGTAGTAGTCTGGGCTGGCTTGCCCTCTGGCGACAAGCCTCAACAGCAAAATCACACAGAAACACCGTTGTCGCTTTAATTTTGATGGCACGAGCTTCTCAGGTGATGTCAGGTTGCTCGTTGGCCTCTCTCTCTTTCCCAGTAGTGGGGCATATGAGTTTCGGGGACGTCCAATGATCCTGTCCTGTAAACAAAGTCTCACAATTCTCATGAGTTTCCCTTTGAAGGTCTGGTTTGATAGATTTGAGTGGACACCATTTAATGTCCCCGTCTTTTTTAACGGCCGCATATCCCCGCCCCATGAGCACCAATCTCCAACCCTGTTCCCACTCCCCTAGTTCATTTTTGATCACCACCCGTGGGCCTTCCTCTACCGCCCGAGTGGCCCAGTGTCTCTGAGCAGGACTGTTTGTTTCGTTCCCCCCTAGGGAATTGATTTAACGCTAGCAGTGCAGTTGCCAGCATGCACGCCTGGTCACCCGGGGGAATGGCATTGGTGAAGCCTTCTGCCTTTGCTAGCACTTCCAGCTTAGTTTACAGAGTCTGGTTTGCTCTTTTGACGATGGCTTGCCCGGTGCTGTTGTATGGGATGCCATGCACCAAGGCGATGTTCCATTTCGAGGCGAATGCTTGGACTACCTTTGAGATGAAGTTTGGGCCGCTGGCTGTTTGGGAAGACGATGGAGAAGGCGAAACGTTCCTTGTCGTCTTCGTGCAGGGGAATAGAAAAGAAGCAGTCTTTGATGTCGAGCACTGCACAGGGTTGTCCTTTCGGTATCACAGAGTTCATGGGCAGCGAAGTTTGCACAGGGCCCATAGGCTGGATTCTCTTGTTCACTTCTCGCAAGTCGTGCAGGAGACGAAAGCCTTCACCAGACCGCTTAGGTATTACGAAGATCGGAATGTTCCACGGACTCGTGGAGGGTTCTATATGATTCTTGTGTAATTCACGGCTAACTAACTCAATGAGGGCAGTCATTCGAGGCGTTGACAAGGGCCACTGTTCGACCCACACTGGGTCGGCTGATTTCCAAGTCAGCTTGATGGGCAATGGCGGGTACGTGACAGTGGCCCTTAGAATAAATTTGTCACCCTAACATCCAGCAGGGCTAGGGCATCCCTCCCTAGCAAGGGTGGGCAGTCCAACATCACATATGCAGTGAGGGTGATAGTTCTTCCTGGTCCTCTCTCGGTGCAGAGGGTTATTGCCACTGGTTGGGTGCTCTTGTGGGCTCGGGACAGCCCTCCAACTCCGCCCACCATGGGGGCTACTTCTAGCTTCCATGGTCGAGGCCAATGTATGTCTGGGATGACGGTGACATCTGACCCTGTGTCCACCCAAAAGGGAAGGCAGATGGCCGAGTCGTCGGAGCTGTTGTGGAGACGACACACTGCCCACACGATCAGTGGGTGTTTCCCCACCTTCGCGGCGAAGGCCACCCATGGGTCCCGTTCCCATGCTTTCATGGCCAAAGCCACCCAGAGGCCTCGGCCCCAGGGAGCTGTTCTTGGAATTCCTGAGGTGCAGATGGGTTCGATTGAGCCATTGGCTGGGCGACAAAGTTGGTCATTCCCTGAGGGGGTGGAGGTGGTGGGCATGAGAGCCCTGTGCCCCATTGGGGGTTGCTGTAGCTGGGTCGCTGCATGTTCCAGGTGGGAGGAGGCTGGATACGGCCCGGCTGCCCCCTCCCTCTCCCGTTTCCCTGATGCCTGGATCTGCATTCCTTAGCTAAATGCCCTTTCTTTCCACATGCCCAGCATGGTCCCCTAGGTCTCCCCTGGCGTGGTGGAGCAGCTGCTGGTGGGCGTCCTGACTGGGGGCAGTTTGTTGCCACGTGCCCAGCTTGGCCACACTTAAAGCATGCCATGACACTCGTTATTGCAGTGTGAACTGCTGCCTGAATGGGAGCTAGGTATTCTTCTTTTGCAACGTGTCTGATCATGGCAGCTAGATTAGACCCTTGCGGCAGTAATCTTAAAATGTCCTTGGTGGTGAGTTGCATTGCTGGCGTAGGCACTCTGCCAGCACAGGACCCTTTGCCTCTGAGGGTAATGTTGAGGAGTCCAAGGCAGCCTGTAAACGATCCACAAACTGAGTGAAGCTTTCACTCTCACTCTGCTTTATTGTGGACCAAGGCAACGGTTTGGCTATTACTTTGGAAGCAACACGGATGGCTTCTCGGGCAGCACGGGTTGTTGTCATAACCTCATGTGCCCGCAAGCCCTCAGCCTGTGCCTGAGGGGTGATCATTGTAGGGTCTGTGCCCATTAGCCTCTGTATGCTGGAGCCATGCAGTGGATGGTCTGCCCCTGTTACCAGGGCCAGCTGCTTAATACAGTTATCCTCCCATTCCTGCTTAAAAACGATCATCCCTGCCCCATCAAAAATCATTCTGCAAGTCTGCTTAGTATCAAAAGGTAACATGTCATCCCCTCCAAAAACACTGTCAATGAGTGTGGAAACCATGGCAGAATTAATTCCCCTATCTGCAATTGCTTTAATAATTGCCTGCACGTCTTTCGGGTTTACCGGGGAATAGGTCCTTTGATTCCCGCCGGCTCCCCCCACCCGAGCCGGGAACACCAGTTTCGCCAACGGAGTCCATTCAGCACACGCTATTTTTATTTTCTGCCAGTCTGTAAGCGGAGTTCGATCTTTCTCCGATATCCCCTTCACCCATGCAGGGGCACTGTGGCTAGTGACCTTGTATGCCGCTGCTCTCCTTCTGTTAAAACCCGAATCCGAGTCGGAACTCCCCGATCCCCTCTCGAGCTCGGAGCTCGAGTCCGAGTCCGAGCCGGAAGTCGACTGCCCGGACGTTTCCGGGCTGCTCTGCCTTTTTCTCAGGCTCCGACCCCGCCCCTTCTTGCGGGGGTCGGGCCGTTCCCTCCCCCTGGGGTCCCCCCACCTCCTACTGGGGGAGGTCCTTGCCCTATAAGGACCTAAAGTGAACTGAGCGCTCTGATTGGCCTTACGCTCCTCCGCGGGGGCCGCCCCGTCCCCCCGCTCGCCCGCGCATGCGTTGTTAAGCAGGCTGACTGCATTTCCGCCCCCCGTGTTCTCCTTTCCGCCCTGAACACGCGGTTCGGCGCCATTTTCAAACGCATACGGAGGGGGTGCGCTTTTATCCACCCCTTCGGGGTCCGGCAATTTCGCCGCCTCCCGCGCTTCCTCCGTTAACCCCCGCCAAAACACCCACGCACGTTTCCCCCCCTCTGATGGTGAAGTGGTCTGCTCGGGGGAATCCGGCACTCCCGGTTCCGCGGTGCCGATCTGATCGAAGCCCTCTGCGGTCTGCGTTGCCGCGCCCACCCCCAACTGCGGCGTGGCTAATAACCAAGCCTGCGCGGCTTTCCAGGTCTCCTGCTCTTCTCTAGCTTTCTGCAAAGCCTGCACGACTCTGCCCCATGACTTTAGAGCTTTCCCTGAGCCTGAGGACATAGTTTCCTCAGCTAAAACCTTTGTACAAGTATCCCATATCTCTGAATAGAGAATATCCACCGGGCTGTCTATCGCCCCCAGCTTAATAAGTCTCGGTATAGCAAGACATAAATCTTTTAGCTTACAATCAATCCCCCATTGAGCATGCATCTGAGTTACGACCTTCGCTATGGCTTCCATGGTCCACGCTGGTCCGGGGGCGTCCCCCCCGCTGCACTAGGCCTGCTGTGCAGCCGTCGGTCCCCTGTCCAGGCGAAATCCCAACCTCCGGGCGCTGCAACTTTCCTGGGTTTTGGCACCAGATGTTGCCGTTACGGCGTGGCGACCTGGTTCGGGAGGTCCGGCACGGTGACCCAAGGCCCAGGGTCACTCGGTCCAATGCTACATACACCAATGTGGTGGACAGCAAATGGCGTTTATTGAGGGGTCTCAGGGGTATTTATGGCTTGGGCAGTCTGTGTCACTTCCCTCTGCTCACGTCCGGCCAGGTGTGGCCAGGTACGGAGCAAAGGTCAGACTGCAGGGTGAGGGGGGCCTTCTTATCTACCCCTACAGCCCGAGATCTTCCGCACGCAGACCCCTAGCTCTCCACAGCCTCCTTCCCTGGTTTCCTGAAAACTGCCTTGTCATCCCCTCAACCCCTCCCCTGTGTCCTGCCTGTCACTCCACAAGCCCATCCCTTCCCTCCAGAAACTACTTCCAAGGGTGTTGAGTGATAGGCTCAGGCACCGGGGCCCCTCCCCCGGCTTACCCCCATTGGTTCCCCTACATGTCTGTTTCCCTGCTCCCCACGCCCTCCTGGAATTCCATTGGCAGATGGGCCATCCCCTCCCCTGTTCACCTCCCCTTTATAACACCTTGCACAGCCCAGTTCTCTGGCTCCAGTTCTCTGGCTCCCCTGGCTTGCGGTTCTCCTTGGAGCTCTGTAATAAAGCTGGACTTTGTCCCCAGCTGGAGTCCCCTCTCCTTCTCCTGCCAGCGTGGCTTCGGTGTCTCGTCCGCAGCAGGCGAAAGCCTCAGCCGCTCTCGCGGCCTCCCGAGGAGCGGGAGAGTGTCCCCGCCGCTCGCTGTGCCAGGGCAAGCCGGGGACTGCGAGCGCCCCCTCGGAGGGGCACAGCCACAGCTGCTGCTCCAGCCGGGCTTTCTGTGCAGATACTCGATCGACACTCAGTCCAGGAACATTCAAAAGGTTCACTGCCCACTCAAAACATTCTTTAGTAGTGTCAGTAGCAATTAACAAACCATCTGCATGCTGTAGGAGTGTTCCTTTCCCAGGCAGTGATTGCCATAGCTCTAATTCTTCAGCCAACTGATTCCCAAAAACTGGGAATGTTTTTGAACCCTTGAGGTAATCCTGCCCAACTAAGTTGGGTTTTCCTGCCTGTGCTAGGGTTCTCCCATTTGAAAGCAAATATATTTTGACTTTCTTCCGCAAGTGGCAGGCAGAAGAAAGCATCTTTCACATCTATCACTGGAAACCAAATGAAATCATCTCAAAGCTTAGCTAGGAAGGTAGTCAGGCATAAATCCTTAATTGCCTGTAAATCTGGCACTAGTTTCTAAGTTCCATTAGGTTTCTTTATTGCCAATCTAGGAGTATTAAATTTGGACTCCCATTCTTCCAATAATCCTAATGTCAGGAATTTAATGATTGTTGCCTGTATTCCTTTCCTATCTACTAATCTTAAAGGCTATTGCTTTCTGACTGCTGGCCTAACTCTTGTCTGTAGCTCGATTTTTACAGGGTCTGCTCATTTTGATTTTGCTGGCCTATTGGTATCCCCTGCTCTTGGGTACACCTGATTCAATACTTGCTCTAAAGAGTTCTTATTGTTTGTTGGTCTTGTGTCAATTGTCAGTCCTAATGCTAAAACCAATTTGTCTTCAGGTACCTTAAATTTCATTTTTCTTTTTCTAAAGTGAAGTGTGGCTTCAAAATCTTCCAGTGAATCCCTGCCTAGGGCAGATTTGGATGAGTTTGGTAAATCAAGAAACTGACGTATTCCCATTTTCTTCTCAATTTTACATTTAAGCAGTTTCAGGAAGAATGCATTGTTCTGGCTGGCCAGTGGCTCCTCTTGCTTGAAGACAGTTTTCACTTTTGGGTATCAATGCTTGATTCAAGAGTGAAAATGTGTCTCCAGTATTTACTAAAAATTCAACTTCTTTCTCATTCTTCAGCTGTATTTTAACCAGTGGGCCTGCTAGGGTAAGATCTGCCAGTCTTGGTCATTTCTTATCTTCTAGAGTGGCTACAAGAGTTTTGTGTACTGTGTCTTCTAACTCTGGGCACTGGCATTTCCAGTGTCCTTTCTTACAATATGCACATTGATTTGGCCCCAGCTTGGCCTGTGGCTGCTTTGAACCTCCTCTGCCTCTGGAATTTTGGACCCTGCCTCTGCTTCATCTACGCCCACGTCCTCTCCTTGGAGCTGATCCAGAGCTGCCACCATGGCTGCAGGGAGTTCTTTTTCTTTTTCTCTGTCTTTATTATCATACACCTTCTATGCTTTTTCATTAATGCCTTTAAGTCTCTCTTTACAGGCTCTTTCAGCTTCTCAAGTTCCTGCTTGACATCTGGGCTAGATTGCCCAAACATCAGGGAAAGGAACTGCTGCTTTCCCATATCCGACCAGGGATCCAGGGCTGTGCGTTTATGTGCAGCTGCTCAGGGCCTGATCACAAAGTCAGTGGGTGACTCCTGCTGTCCCTGTGTAACATTATATATTACTGACCAATTTACTGCTTCTGGAATGGCATTTTTTAATTCAAATTTGACTAGTTCCTGGTATCTGGCTACCATTGCACAGCTGCCTGCATCATTCAGGTCCCACAAAGGGTTTACAGTAGGAAACAGCTGGTCCACTGTACCTTGTCAGGCTCCACTAGCAATTTGTCCCTGCACATGGGCTCTGGCTACCTTTATCACCAACTCTTTTGCTGGTTTTCTTAGCTCTGTCAGCATGAAATCAGTATCACCTCAGTCTGGGTCTCGATTCTTGACTATGAACTCAAATCGTTTTGCTACTTTGCTGGGGTTTTCTCTATAAATTTTAACTTTTTCCTGCCAACTCTTCAGATCACTAGTACAAAAGCAGAAATTCACCCACATGGCTTCTCCTTGGGGACCTACTGCTTGCCTTAAGGGGTGACTAAAGGCAGAGTTTCCTTGGTTTTATTCCTTGTGTTGGTTGTCACTGGGGTCTCTGAAATTGTCCCCTCCCCAGGATTATTCATCTCATCCTCACTGCCATTTGGGTTTCATTCAGGGTGCGGAGTGGTTGGGTGAGGGGGAGTGTACCCAAGCTGGCCTGGGCTAACTCGGCTGTAACTCTTGGACACCTAGAACACAATCTTCCTCATGCTTTTTAGCCAATTTCAAACACCTCTGCCCTATGCTACATGCTGAACAGCATCTCTTTATTTTCTGCCTGTTATTTCTTTCCAAAGTTAGGACTAAAGGGTCCTGTGGGGCCAAATCAAAGCCACATTCTTTCTGCCACTCAGGTTTGTTCTCCAGGGTAAAAAACACGTCTGCATACATCACATGATCTCATTTTTCTTCTTTTCATAAAAATAACATCAACTGTCACAATGTATGATAACTTAAAGTTCCATTAGGGGGTCACTTTTCACCACTTTCTAACTGATACCAAGGCTACTACCATGGGGTAGAGTATTTAATCAGATTACCTTTCTTTGAAAAATTACCCTCCGGGATTCCTCCCAAATCTTTCTCATGTGCTAAAATACATTCTAGTGGACTCTTTTTAATAACATTTTTACTTCTTGTGTTATTCATTCTTAATGCTATCTTAATTTCCAAACTTACCAGTATGTATTACTACTTCTTCTCTTTTCCTTCTCTTTATGCCCTGTATTACTGCACTTAAGACACACTGGGTGTCTCTGAGTCACCCAGCACCAATATTCTTTTTTATAGTCCTAACAAGCAATGAAAACAAAAGGATTACATGTTCCACACAATCTACAAGGAACTGGGCTATGATTGGACATAAAACAAGTTTCTTAAAACACTGCCTAAAGTAAAACTCAGGAGTATATACTCATGTAAACCTAGAGTTCACAACCCTTGACTTTTGATGTAGTGTCTAAAAGCTTGAGTGACTGCTCGATGTTGTTCAAAGACTTCTCAGCCTCAGACGGGCTTGGTGCTGTGCCCATTTCCCTGGGGTGTTGCAGTATGTGTTTATTTATCAGTTATCTTATATTAGTTTGTTTTCATGTACCCCCTGTTTTTCCCAAGTTGGTTTACCCCTACGTTTTGCCCTCCCTCAAAGCTGTCCCTCATGGCATTCCCCACTCTTTGTTCCAGCTCCTTCCCTGCCTGTCAAGGTAACCCAGCTCTTTATTCCTGAACCTTCCCTGTCAGTTTTGTCTTGGACCAATCCCTGACTGCACCACCCCTTTGGAATTCCCCTATTGCAGGAAACCCCACTCATGCATGGCACCTACCCTCTCCTCCCATCTGTCCTAATTAGTCCCAATGATGTAATCCCCTCGCTCCTGCCCTGCAGATTCCTTCTTGTTCAGTCGTTTGTATCCACCCCCTGAGTTGTACCCCTATAAAATCCCGTGCACAGAAGTGCTGGTGGCTCTTTGCTTCTGAATCCTTCCCTTGGGATAAACCTTTGCCTGTGGAACCTCACAATGGAGGAGCCTCCTCCTTCTCTTTTGCCTGCTCCGTGCCGCAGTTATTAGATCCTGAGCCACTGAGCAGTGGCTCATCAGGTTCAGCCGCAGGCAGAGCCCACGCCTTGGCCGTTCCCCACTCCTGGCACAGCGCCGGAGTTTTCCCCAGAGCCGGCGCGGGCTCCGCTGGGCTGCGTCAATGGGGAACCTGTGCCAGTGCCCGACCGTGCTCTGGGTGAAAAACCTTTTCCTGATATGGAAATGAAACTTGCCCTGTCCCAGCTCCCTGCCCTTTTCTCGAGTGCTGTCACTGCTCCCAACAGTGACGAGAGCTGCAGCAGCCCCTCTGATTCCCCTCAGGAGGATGTTGGAGACCACAGTGACGCCCTTTACTCTCCTCCAGGCTGAACAGACTAGAGTGGCCTCAGCTGCACCTAGGGCTGCCCCTCCAGAGCACACTCCATCCTTGCAGTCCTCCTTTGCATTCTGGATAATAGCTTACTATCTTCTTATATTGTGGTGCCCAAAACTGCCCCTGTCTGCTTACAGCACTTCTCCTGGCTGCTGCTTCAGGGTGCGGGTACCATAATCAGAGACACTGAACAGCTTCTCCTCCCAGAGTTATCCTTATCCTCTGTACTTCCACGTGTCTGCCTTCCTGTTCACTGGGGAACCTCCCTATTTGTGGCCACCCATTGCTGTGCCCAGCAGGGACACAGTTTTGTTTGGACATGAGCTGCCACAACCAGCAGTGAAGGCAGCAACTGAAGCCAAGAATATCAGAGATTGGGTAGATTCTATTTTTTCCAGAATGCAGGAAAAAGAGTGAGAAAAGCAGAAGGAAACATGACAGTGTTACTTTGCAATCTAATTGCCCTGGGAAACTCAGAAATGGATGGTGTTGTGGTGCTACTGCCAATCCCTTCCATGAAAAAAATACATTTCAGGAAGGAGCAACATCATCTGGCAGAGACCAAGTGTTGCCAGCAGTTGCTCCAGGTGCTCTGGCCATCAGCCCCTGCAGGAAGGAGCACAGCCCCCAATGCAGGTGGGCTTTGGCTCCCTGTGGCACAGAAGCCCCCTGGGGGCACAGGTCTCTGGGGCAGGAGACGGGCACCAGCGCTGCCAGGGCTCGGGGGGTGGCAGTTCTGCTTGGGCGGGGACTCTGCCACAGCTGCTGCTGTCAGCGCTGCCCGGGCCCCAGGGCTCAGAGCAGCATTCGTGCCCGGGCCCACACGTTCCTTGTGCATGTCACACCCGCAGGTTTAGGATGGCCACGGGCCGGGATGTGTCCCAAGGAGGCCATGCCAACTTCCCTGGAAGGCCCCGGGCCCTTCCCAGCGTGGCTGCGTCGGCAGCCCTGGGGGCTCCTTCTGCTGCCCTGAGCCCGCAGAGCAGGGCAGCGTTTGCTGATGCTCTGAGCCCTTCCTAAAGATCCTGTGGGGCTGTCTTAGACACCTGGGGCCAGGCATTCCTTCCAGCCTGGACCACTTTGGCTGGGCTGGGGGCGGCCCCAGGGCAGGCGGCAGTGTGTGCAAGGGCCCTGGCTGGCACGCTGCAGCACGGTCACCGTGCCATGGAACGGAACCCGGTGTCCAAGGGCCCTTTGTGACACGTGGGAAATAGAAGCTTGCCCGGGAGCTGGGAGCACGCAACAGGGCACAACGGGACTGTGTGGTGCCGTGAGGAGCCCCCGCACAGCACGCTCGTTCCCGTCTGAGCCCGAGCTTTTCCGCAGCCTTGTTCCTGCAGCTGAGCTCGAGGCCAGAGCACAGGACTTGGTGACCCGTGGCCTTGCGAGGCTTCTATTCTGCAGCTGCCCTCAAGGGCAGAGCGTGGGACTTGGTGCCCTGGAGCTTTCCCTGGGCACCTCTCCTGCAAGACGCTCCAGTCAGAGACATGGAGCAGAGACCCCCGAGAGTGCCCAAGATGGCCTGGCTGGAGGAGGAGGAGGAGGAGGAAGAAGGCCCTGGAACTGCCCCAGCACAGGAGACTGAGGAGGTGGTGCCTTTCCATCCACCCCAGGAGGGTGAGTGGCAGAGTTGAGCTGCAGGGCTGGAGCCTGCAGCCAACTTGGCGCCATGCCATGCCATGCCATGCCATGCCATGCCATGCCATGCCATGCCATGCCATGCCATGCCATGCCATGCCATTCCATGCCATGCATCCCATCCCATCCCATCCCATCCCATCCCATCCCATGCAATCCCCTGGGGAAATGCCCACGGACAGGACGGAAGAGGGCCCAGGCAGACACCCTGCAGTGGCCATGCTCCATCCCCTGGGTCATCCTGGGGCTCTCCCTGCCTGGGCAGTGCAGGGCTGGGCTGTGTTCTCTGGCCTCTCCCGCAGCCCCTCAGCTCTGGCTGCGCTCGCTCTTTGCCAGATGCAGCCCTGGAGCGCACACAAGAGCAGGAATCCAGCCGTGGCCGCTTCCGCAGCACAGCACAGGTACCTGCAGCCACCCCCAGCTGGGCTGGGCCTGCTGTCCCTGCTCAGCCCAGCACCGTGTGTGCAGCACTCCATGCAACATCCCCGGCTTCCTGCCCTTCTCCTACAGTTCATCTGCAAATTCATCAGGAGAATGCAGGAGGAAGTGACCATCGCCATGGGCACTGGGCTCAGACCATACTCGCCCATGTTCCAAAGCAAGACCAGCGCTGCCCTCCTGTCTATGCTTGTACAGGACGATTTCTACTATCCTGACCAAGTAAGCAGCCTGTGGGCAGGGTTTGATCCTCCCAGGAATTGCTTGGCCTCCCAAGCCATGCATGCTGGTTGCTGTGAGCCTTTGAGGCCACATGGCAGTGCACGGGGAAGGGAATCATGTCTCTGGGCAAGCTGGGAACATTGCTCCCTCTCGCAGCTTCCCAAGTCTCCCTGTGCCTTCTCCAGGTGCCCGCCATGGTGAGGTTCATCCACCAGTGGCTCGTGGCCAATGACTGTGCTGAGCCCAGGCTGGACGAGGCCCTGCTGGATCTGACAGAAGCACAGCCAGATGACGCAGTCCTGACACTCCTGCGTGTGGCCCCGTCCTGTGACAGGTATGGGGCCCACCTGCCCAGAGAGCTCAGGCCTCCCCAGCCCATCACCCTGTACAGCCTGCCGCAGGTGTCTGAGCAACAGAGACTTCCAGGGCCCTCTGGCTGCTGCCTTTCCCAGCCCTGGCACGTCAGCCCCTAAACCTGCTGCCATGCTCCCTCCCTGCCCCTCAGGGCTCTGTCCCCACAGGCCTGGGCTGCCTGGCTGCTGCTGGCCAGGGCCAGTGGGCAGAGGCAGAACTGGCAGCCAGCTCAGCTCCCCCCGCTGCTGTGTCTGAGACCCCCCTGAGACAGAGCTCTGACCCCGCAGAGCTGCCATGGCCATGTGGAAGACCATCATGGGCTCAGCCAGGACTGCAGAGCTGGCACAGCTGATCCTCCTGGATGTGCTGGGGAGCTGGCCAGAGCACAGCACGTGCACCTCCGATGGGGACCAAACGGGTGTCTTTGGCCTGGCTGTGAGTTTCTGCAAGTGGCCTTTGCTGGCCCCAAGGCCACCTCTCCTGAGCTCTCCATCCTCCCTCCCCCACTGCATCTGCTGGCCTGAAACCTGGCCCAGGGGCAGCTTCAGGCCCAGCAGGCCCTGAGAGGCTCCCCCTGCCTCTCTCCGGGCCTCTCCCTGCCACGCTCGGGCCCTGCCACACGGACGCCTGGGCACTGAGCGCTGTCTCGGGGGGCTTTGTCCTTTGCAGGCAACCATGGTGATGTGGAAGATCCTGCAGGTACCCTGTCTGCCACGGATATTGAAGGTGTATTTCCCCCGCCTATTTGTGCATCTGCTCTTCCAAGTGTTCTCCAGCACAGAAGAGATGCCAGAGGAGGTCGATGCCTTCTGGAAGGGATGCCAGCAGGAGCACGGACTTGCCACCAGCCCCAACAGGTGCTCCATCCCACTCCTCCTGTCCCTGCCACGTGGCCTGCCAAGGAGCCAGTGCTGCCAGCGTGACCTGGCCTTTGCTGTGCACACAGGTTTGCAGTGCGCACCCTGAAGTGCCTGCTCTGCCTTCTCCGCTGTGAGCATGTGGTGGTGACAATGGAACGCAGGTGTGGCTGGGACACGCTGCTCTCTCTTGACACCCACCACTTTGCCGTGGCTCTGCTGGCCAGGTGAGAGCCCCTTCTCCCCACTGCCTCTGACATTTGTGCTCTGTGCCCAGGTGTCCCCCAAACTGCCCATGATCATGGGCCAGAGGGCCTTGTCGCTGAAGGACGGCCAAGCAGACTGGAAAAGGCTGGCAGAGGAGGGTGCCCATGAGCAACCAACTCCCAAATGGCCCACATCCCCTTGCTGGAAAGGTGGTGGGGAAAGATGAGAATCCTGAGTCACTCCTGGGAGAGATTTGCCCCACTGGCTCAGGGTCTTGTTTCCTTTTTCCTCTCTTTAGAGAAATTTGCCATTCAGCCATACACTTCTGTTCCGGGATTGCATTCTACCTGCTCGCCCTGCTCGGCCAAGAGATGCCATCCTGGGATTTCCCTGCCCTGGCATTCCTTGTGGAGGTGAGCCTTAAGGCCAGCACTGCCTCCCAGCTCTCTGCCCTCTCGTAGGCACAGCTGCTAGGACGGTGCCCGTGCCCTGTGCTGCTGCTTGGGCCCAGCCCTGTGCGGTTCCGGGCTCCTGCTGGTTTGGTCCCTGTCAATGCCTGGTGCCTTTCAGGTCCTCGAGTACCTGGACTTGAGGGAATGCAGTGACAGTGTTCTGGAGATCATGGCACAGAACCTGCAGAGCAAGCACAGGGCCAGGCGTTACTTGGCACTCAGAGGCCTGGTAGTGCTGGGCAAGAATCCCTTGATGGTGAGAAGGGGGCAGTGGCTGAAGCCGTGCAGGCAGCGTGGGGCTGGGCAAGGCTGTCGCTTGGCCTTGCCTGGGCTTGGGGCTCTGTGGCAGCTGCTCCCAGCTCTCCTGCCTCCCGCTTCAGCTGCCCCAGTGCTCTGGGACAGGCCTTTGGCCTCTGGGCCCTGCGGCAGCAGGCTGGCCTTTCACCAACTTGTGTTCCGCACAGGCTGAAAAAATGGGCAGCCTGACTGAAAGTCTTGTGGAGCTCCTGCAGCAAAATGATAGCCACATGATCAGGACGACCATTCTTCTACTCAGATATTTGCTCCTGGATAATGGTGCCCCAATAGCCACCCCCATTGCCCTGCAGCTGGCTGAGGCGCTCCTGCCACTCTTTGACCACGTAAGGCTCTGTGCCCACAGCCTCGGCCACCGGCTGCTGCCCGGACACTTGGTGCCCTGTGCAGATGCAGGCCTGTGCCCTGGGGGGCCTGAAGCAGCTGATGCTGAGGTCTTTTGCCCTTCCTCTCATACAGGATGATATCCAGGTGCAGCTGAACTGCATGTGTGTCTTTCAAGAGATGCTGGACTTATTAACAGAAGATGGAAGAAAGGCCCTGAAGTCCCACGTGCGCCAGAGCCTGGTGCCACTCTACTTCCACTGCCATGATGAGAATCAGATTGTTGCTAAGGTGATGACCTGTGGCCACCTGCTGTCCCCCTGGGAGGGGACTGGGCTGCCTCCTGCCCTGGCACCTTGCGGGCTGCAGCCTCCTCCAGGCTGTGGCACTGGGATGCTCCTGTGCCCTGGCCTGTGGGGCCATCTGTGCCTCTCTGCTGCTCTCCAGGCCTCCTGTGTAGTACTGCATTCTTCGGCCAGATTCCTAAAGAGGAGGAATCTCGAAGAAGTGCTCCAGGTGGATCAGACATGGAGGTTTGGCGAGTGCCTGGTAAGAGGAGCCGAGAACCCCCAGGCTCAGTCTGGAGAAGGCCCCTGAGGGCGGCGCTCAGTGTGCAGGGCCGGGCAGCTGTGCCCCTCCCTGCCTGCTGCTGCAGCCAGAGGCCGCGGGGGCTTTTCTCCAGGCTCCCGTGGGCCCAAGCCGGGTGCCCATGGAGCCCCGGCCCGGCGGGGCTGCGGGCCGGCACCGCGGCTCCCCGGGCAGCAGCCGGCCCGCTGCCCCTTGCCCTCGGGAGCCCTTGGCCAGCGGCTGCATGCCCCGCCTCAGGGCTGTGCAGCCAGGGGAGGCCGGGGCTGGGCGCAGGCAGCGCCCGGCCCAGGGGCTGAGCCCGCGCCAACCCTTCCCTCCTGCCGCTCTTTGCAGCTGGCAGAGGACAGGAGCAGAGCGGCCGAGCACCTGCGCCAGGCCCTGCGCTACCTGCGGAGCCCACAAGAGCCCCTGCGAGAGGCGGCCATCAGGTTCATGGGTGAGCCACGAGCCCGGGCTCCCTCCCCGGCCCGGCCCACCGCAGCTCGGCCCCAGCCCCGCCTGCTGCCCCGGCAGCGCCAGCCGGGCCCGGCGCCGTGGAGCCCCGCCCGGCCTGGGCATTGCTGCTGCCGCCCTCTGGCAGCCGTGCCCTGGGGCGGCAGCGTGCGGCAAGGGCCCGGGCTGAGCCCTGCCGGGCAAGCAGCCCGTGTGGCCGCAGGGCCGGCAGCGCCGCCGGCAGGGAGCTGTGCCGCTGGCGCCCTGACAGGCTCTGTGTTCACAGGCATGGCCGGGCGGCACCTGAGGGGGCAGCAGCAAGAGCTGCAGCTGATCTGCACTGGTGAGTGAGGCCAGCGGGCTGACAGCGGGGGCTGCCGGGGAGAGAGCTGCAAGCCCTGCCCTGGCTGTGGAGGGCTCTGCTCCCGGGGGCAGAGCACCCTGAGATTTCAGGGCCACGTGGCCCATTCTTGGCCAGCAGCTCCGGGCTGATCCCCTTGCTCCTGCTCCATAGCAAGAGCCGGCTGGGAAGGCTCTGGCAGCAGGCTCTCCTTGGCTCCCCACAGATCTGGGATCTGACCTTGGCTGTTATGTTTGCCCAATTATCCCATCATAAAAAACCAAACAATATTTGAGATAGCAGCAATTTTAATTGAATAGTTCAGAAAATATATCTTAGCAATATAATTTGATTTAAAATAAGGGATAATTTGGTTCCAATAATAGCGCACAAGCAAAGGATAACTGCGGATCATGGAGTGCAGGACCCTTGCCACCTCATGTACGAGCTTTCCAAGTGAAGATTCCCCCCTTTTATGCCATGTGTCAATGTCATCTCCTCCCATTTTCGATTCATCACACTTCTACCTCCACCCTCATCACCACCTTTACCGCGCATGCTCCACCGCTCGTTTTGGTTGTCGCACAAGTCTTTGGGGGTCGTTGTTTGATGAAGGCCTCTCTTCTTCCTGAATGTCCTTTAATTCACCTTTGGGTTACACATGTGCACCAAGCCAGTACAATGTAATCCAAAACTAACATATTTAAGCATCAAAGCAATAAATCTCTTACAGCTGGCATTTTCCTGGGACCCAACCAGATTTTCCCTTCTTTCTGTAATTTTCAGTAACTGTTATCTCTTGCTTTTTCCTCCTGTCCTTGAACATCTGCAGGGAGGGGGGGTGGAACCCTTTCTCTCCCTTTTTTCTTGGCATTACAACTTTTAATTGTTTTATTATTCTTTCCAAATATTATTTACTGCATCAATATTGATTACTGTTTCAATTTTGTCAGCACAAATCATACCTATTTACCACAGCTCTGTTCGTCTCTCTTGCAGCCCTTGAAAGCCTGACAGAGGACATGAGCAGTGCTGTGTCAGAGCTGGCATTTCAAACACTGCATGTCCTCCGAGCAACAGCCAGTGGGCGATATTCCATCTTCCAGAGGCTGCACGATCAGCTGCGCAGGGCATGGATGACTCGGCCTCGTCTGTCACGGCTCGGCTGGCTGCACTGCTGGAGCTCTGAGGAGAGCTGATCTGGGAGGCTCTCTTTGCTGGGGCAACCTGAGCCAGCGGGGATTTTTAGTTTTCTGTAAGATTTTTCTGTTCTTCCATTCTATTTTTTACCCTATGTAAATATAGACTATGTTATAATACAAAGAATCTCAGGAGACTTTTTTTGCTGCCCAGGGTCTGTAGGGCAGAGGGGAAGAGGGGGAAAAGGGTGCTTGTGCTCAGCCAGCTGCCCAGGCATGCGGTGGGCAAGGGGAAATGGCCAGAAGCCCCTTGGCCTTTGGTGGTTCTGCTGAAGCCTTTGTGCTGCCCACAGAGCGGCTGGGCAGGGGCCGGAGCTGCGGGGATCCCTGCCAGAGCGGTGCCTGGAGATGGCCACAAGCATTGTGCCAGGCAGGAAGCGCCATCCGTGTCCTCCCGCCCGTGTGCTGCTGGCTGCCTTGCCGAGGGCTCCCAGGTGCCTCTGGATGGGGCTGCTCTGGAGCTGCTGTGGGGCTGTGGCGCTGCTGCCGGGCAGCTTGGCCGGGCTGGGGCAGGGCCTGAGGGGCTGGGGCGCTGGCAAGCCCTGAGCAATGGGCTGTCAGAGGCCACAAGCAGCCCCCTGGCAGCCGCTTTGCTCCTGACAGCCGGCTGCTCTGGCGCTTCCTCAGTGGGCAGTGTGAGGGACCTTCTGGAATCAGGCGTGGAACCCTGGTGCCGGCCTTTCACGGCTGTGAGGCCAGGAGTTGTGGGGCTGGGCGTGTGCCCTCCCTGTGCTCCGGACTGGAGCCCCCGGCCCGTCAGCCTTAGGCATTGAGCTCCACTGTCTGCTCTCTGAGTCTTGTTCCTGTTTCTGTGGCAGAGGCCGAGTTCTGTGGCTTTAGGCCCCATTGAGCCAGAAGAGCAGCAGCTTTGAGCCCAGAGAGTCCACAGAAAGGCCCTCTGGACAAAGGGCATTGCTGGCATTCCCAGGGCAGGGACACATGAGAGTGGCAGGCACCTTCGGGTGCCACGCTGGCTTTGCACTGGGTCACCTCCCTGTGTGCAGGGCTGGCTCTTTGCTTTGCTGTCCTTGGCCTTTTGCTGTCGTGCTCCTTTGGCTGCCTGCAGCAAGGGGCAGCCCTGTAAGGAGGGTGAAAGGCCCTGTCTCCAACATCTCAAGGGGGAAATGGAGCTCTCCTGGCCCTCAGCCCATGCTGTAAGCAGAGCAGAGCCTTTTCCCCAGCCCTGGCTTTCTGCTTACTGCTGGCCCCTGGCCACCATGACCCACTGCACTCGTTCTGAGTCACCCACAGGATGGCTGGTGCCTCTTGATTTGCTGACGGGACGTGAGGTCACTGAGAGAAAAGTGGGTGTCCCAATGCTGAGGGCACATGGAGTCACTGAGCAGACTTGATGCTTCCCCAGCAGGTTGCAGGTGCCTTTCTGTCACTGAAGGGAAGGCAGATGCCCCGTGGGTCGCTGAGGAGTCATGACAATCTCGGAATGGGATGCAGATGCCCTGCATGCCACTGAGGCCAGCGAGAGTCCCTGAGGGGAGGTGGGTGTCTGTCTTGTCCCCCAGGGTGAGGCGGTGTCACTGAGGGAAAGTGAGGGGGACACGGGCACGCCGCGTGTGGCTGAGCGCACATGCCGCTGGCTGAAGGGACGCCAGGGCCGCTGAGGGGCCGTGGGCTCGCCCTGAGGGACACGGCAGGGCCGGGCCGGTCCCCGCTGCGCCGCCGCCGCCCGCTCTCCGCCGCAGGGAGCGTTTCCCGCCCAGGCGCGGGCGGCCCCGCCCCGCCGCTCCCCTCAGCCGCGGGCGGCAACTCGAACCCGCTGGGGCCGCCCCGCGGGGCCGGGCGCCGGGCGGCCTTGCAGAAGCCCTGGGGGAGCTGCCCTGGGGCTGCCCTGCGCTCATACACACCGAGGAGCATGGGCCAGGCTTGCCTCAGCACCAGGGAGTGTTTCACTTGGCCAGGGGTAAAGCTGCAGTAGCTTCCAGGGAGAGAACTTCATAGCACAGGAATGCTGGAATTACCTGGTGCCACCTGTACGGCATGAAATGAACATTTGGGCTTTCCAGTTGAGGTAATCACTGGACTGTGAGAATAATGAAATCAGAGGTGAACTGTCGAGTACATGTAGTAAATATTTGAGCAGGAAAATTTGAGGTGATCTCTAGGAAAAAATAACTTTTGAGGAAAAGTCTGAGTAATTTCTAGAGGGCACATGGAGATCATTTTGTGACAAAACCTGAGGTAAATGTTAGGGCAAAGACAGAACATTTGGGGGGTAAAATCTCAGGTTCTCTGGCTTCCCACTGCCTCATCCCATGCCCCAGCTGGGGAGCTTTGCCCTCCCTGTGCCCAGCCAGCCCAGCCTGGGCACCTCAGGGGTGCCCCCACCCTCCTGCTGAGGCCCGGCCTGGAGGGCTCTGCCGCAGGCCTGGGAGACGCTCTGGGGAAGCGCCAGAGCAGCCGGGTGCCAGGGACAAGGCGGCTGCCTGGGGGCTGCTTGTGCCCTCTGACACCCAATTCCTCAGGGCTTCCCAGCGCCCCGGCTCCTCAGGGGCCTCCTGGTGTTCTGCCAATTGACTGAGGTGATTTAAAGGACACATCACTGGAAATAATGGTCTTCTTTTACTGGGAATATGAAGGAACCACAATGTAAGATGATACAATCAATAAAAAATGTGAGCTTGGTTTTAGTGACAAGCAAAAACAAGCAAGGTAGTGCACCTAAATCAGTACTGTAAGAAAGAAAGGAGAGTGATTTAGAAAGATGCATCACCAATTGCCTAAATTGTTTCTCGTCTTGCAGATCTGCACTTACTGGGGAGCCACATTTTACACCAAGGACCTGGGGAACCATTCCCAGCAATTGGGAAAATCCTAGGTGCTCCATCCACCCATAGATGAGGTCTCCAAATTTGCCCCGAAAGCTCTGTCTTTCTCCCTTCTGCTGCTTTAATTGTTTGTAATGATTTAATAAGGAGCACTATTCTTCCCTGCAGCAAACACAGGCATGTGGTATTTTATTACCTTGATTAGGACCCCTGTTTGGAATTTCTTTGCTGTGTTTCCTTCTTTGCAGGCTTGGTCCAAAACTTGGAGAAGTCAGTGTGAGAACTGGACTTTGTGCTGTCAACATTCTGAGTGTCGAGCCAGCACCAAATCCATGCAATTCTGTGGGAAGAAAATAATAAGGACAAATGGCTTGATTTAAACAAGGAAATGCTCTTGGCTTTGGCATTTTATGTGCACAAATGCACACCAGGAGAGGAAGAGCAAAGCAGGTACAAGCTCCCAGTGCTTGCAGAAGAATGAATGGAAATAACTTCCTGTTTAGGCTGGAAATCAGGAGAAAATTTGTACCCGTCAGAAAGATGTTGAAGTGGAGCAGCTGCCTAGTGACAACAGACAGGTGGAGAAGTGAACCCCCAAATTAAAGGCTTTTAATGTGGAGTTGCTTGGATGTTGGGGTCTTTAGAAGCAAGTCTTGTGAGTGCCATGGGCAATGCAGGTGGCTTCCCAGGGGAGCATCCCTGTCCAGTGCCAGGGATCTGCTGCCCTGGTCCCACAGAGGGATTTGGGTTGTACCTGATGGCCCAGCAGAGCTTGGGGAAATGCCTCAGTGTTTTTTGGATTTGAATGGCATTTGGGTCAAATCCAGTTTCTCCTCTGAGGGATGGAGTCTTGAGCTCCCACAGGTTTTGCTTGAACATTTCTTTCATCTGCCCCCCTCCCCAAACCCCCCAGCAGATGCCCTGCTCCTGCCACTCTGTGTCTCCCACAGCTGGGATCCTCAGAACTTTTCCCTTGCACTAAAAGAACTGGAAATTGGCTGGGTTTTGTTGCCTCTTGGCAACAAAATTGTCTCCTATTGTGCAGCTCAGGGGGAAAGAAACCTCTTCCTCCCTTCAGTCTGCTGCAACCAAGTGTTTTGTTCCTCTTTGTGAAGAGCTAGGAAGAAACACTTCTTTTTAAGATGAGGGAGCCCAATTAAATTCCCTTAGCATTTTGAGCAAAATAACCAAGTGATTTATGTTGAAAGTCACTCCAAAATTTGGAAGAGATCTTTTTAGAAAATATTTCTCTTGGTGACTGATTAGGAGTGGGTATGGGAAGAAACTCTTTGCATTGAACCATTCAAAGCAGTAATTTCTTCCCAAAAAGTAGATGTAATTCCATGTTTTGGGTGAAACAAAGTAAGTAGCAGTGGACCAAAGGAGCTTCAAGCTGATCTCTATTTGCTGCCAATGACTGAATTAAATGTACAGGGTTCCTGTCAGCTCTGCCAGACAAAATGTTGCATTTGGGTTCTTGGGGGTTTTGTCAGAAATCTTTGTAGCATGAATAGTTCATGGACTTCTCTCTGCTGGCTTCAGCCATTCCTGCTGTCCATCATATCTTGCTATTATAAGGCAGCTCTTTTCATTATGTTGTCTTTGAATCCAGATATCTGAGCCTTTTTCTACTTCTAGTGCCAGTTTTCAGTAGGACAAACATTTTCTTATCTGCGAGTGTATTCAGTGGTGGCCACACAAGTGAAGGCAAGGAGCTGGCAGGTGATAATTGATGAAACTTTCTATCATGGGAAAAACCTCAGCATTCAATTTCCATCTCCTTAGAAATCACTATTTCTTTTCTTGTCTCTTGTGCTCTTTGTGGCTGGTCTGAGGTTAGTGCTTGGAAATGCAATGATACGGATTCCAATTCTTTTGAGAGAGAATAATCTTGTAGACAAAGCCAAATAAATTTAACTTTTCAATATTAGAGCAGTGTGACATCCAGGTTGGGGACCTGGCAGTGGTTGGTGCCTGGCCAGCCTCAGAACACAGAGTTTGTCCGATTTAGGTGAAATTTCATTCATTGGAGACAAAGTAAAATTGCCTCTTATTTGCTCAGCACTAAAAATCCATCTGAAGCTCATTGCCAAGACTTGCTGCTGAATGATGGGATTAAGCCCTGCCATGGCACCATGAAATGAGAGACTGGGAGAGGAATAATAAAAAAATGCCATTTCCAACCATGTGCAGGCCCTGATGTCCTGCTGTTGGCTTGGTGCTCTCAAAGGGGCTGATTTTGATGGTTTTAGAGGCACTAAGCTGGGCAGTGAAATGCACCTCAGGCAGCAATTGCATCTCTGGTGTCTGCAAGTGCCTTCATCTCCCTTCCTGCTCCTCAGAACTGAAATTCTGCAAGGACTGAGTGAATCTGGGGCTTTGGGAAGGCCCAGTAGTGACAGATTTTGGTGAGATTGGAGTCAGGAGATGGAAGCAGTAGCAGAAGGTGCTGTAATCTTCATCCTTGTGCTCCTCTGCATGCTGACGCAGTGTGAAGGAGGCAGGGATTCCATCAAGCACCTTCTGTAGCTCCTGAGGGAAAAAAACAAGTGGCAAGTTCTTTATTTGGTTAGAGTTTCAGGCTGTGCTGCACCTCAGGGCCAGGCTCTGCCTCTCTCTGCTCCGGCTGGTGCTTCCAATCTGTCCTCTGTGGTTTTGATTTGCAAACCACCTCTCTGACCAGCTTCCACTTTGCTTTAAAACATTCAGCACCACGTTTGTGGCTGAACGGGTCCCAGAGCTGGGGAGAAGGATTTGAGATGCAATTTGCATCACAGAGTTGTTACAGCAGGGAAAATGTCGCATCCCTCCTGTGCCTGGAGCTGCTCATCTTGTTCTGAACATTGAAAACCTCTTCAGCTTCTCTCATTATACCTAAATTTGATTACTGCTTTGATTTCACACCTCTTTCATGCGGGCTTTTCCTCTCTCCTTGGCTGGAATTGTCAGGCCTGAAAAGAGAAATTTTGTCAAGCCTTGGGACAGTTCCCATTTCCTATCCCTGCTCCTAATGCTGCTTTTAATGATCTTGGGAACCTGAGCAAGAGGGGAAAATGGGAGAAGTTTAGTGAGAGGAAAAGTAAGGCCCAGAGACCAAAGTGTAAATGCAGATTCTGGGTTATCAGAGTCTGCAGTGTTGTGGGGATCTGGGCCATGCAAACTGGTGTTTTTCTCTGTGAATGGCTGATTCCTTCTGTATCTTCTGAAATTCCTGTGCACCAGGGCTGGTGCTGGAACTGCAGCCACACAAACTCCCCATGGAGCTGTGTGGGACACAGTGGGAATCATTGATTTGCTGCTTTGGATGAAAAGTTGTGACATGAACCTCAGTGTCAGGGAGGTGGCGCGTTAATGCTGCTGCTGTCAGACAGTGCCCACACACCGTGTCTGGAGACAGCTCAGGGGAAGATGAAGAAAAACCAGGATTAAATCCCATGTGCCACTGAACTCTCTCAGAGATAAACTGCTTGGAGTGAAGTCTGTGAAGTGACTGGGGAGAGCTGGATGAAAGGGACAGCTCTGAGAAGTGTGTGGCACGGCAGTGATGTCCTAATGCTGATCTTTGCACAGAGATGAAAAAGTATCAGTTTGCATGGCCTGAATGTCTGGGTCTGGAAATTGTGTGTTGCAGAAGCTGTGCTGAGCTCATCTGGCTCTGAAATATCATCTCTACACCTTAGCCAGGAACAGCATCAGAGTTCTGAGCAGATTAATAAAAATCAATCATAACCCAGAAGCAAACCTTGGCAGAACACATCTGTGGCTGGTGAGGACACCAAAAGCTTTAATTGCTGTTCTTGGAGAATGAATTCAGCAATAAAAATCCTCTCTCTTGGCATTAGACTGCTTTAGTTTCAGCTCTTGCCCCAGACTATCAATGCCAAGTGTTTCTCTGGGTGCTTGGGGGTAGGTTCTCCCCCATAGCTCTCTGCAGGTTGGTGCTAATTCAAGATGTTCTGTCAGGTTCAGATGTTTTGGTGCCTGACCAGGGAGTGCAGAACAGGGATTCCAAGTGCTGACATTTGCTGTACGAGAAAGTCCCAGGGACAAATATTTGCCAATTAACACCTTTAACTGGGAGGATCAATTCCTGTTGTGCTTGTACCAGAGTCTGGGGACAGAGGGGGTTTCCAAGGGCAATCTTGGTCCATGTAGGGCTGAGGCTCTGCAGGCTGGTCCAGCCCCTCTGGGTGCTCAGGAGCAGGGGTTGCAGTGCACCCTCATTAGCCCTGGGGCTGCCCAGGGAAGAGCCATGGCTGAGGCTCTGCAGGAGCAGGCAGGCTCAGCCCTGCTCCAACATGGGATCCCATGGCACAGGACATGCTGGGATTTGCCCCTGCAGCTCCCAAGTGTGTCCAGAGAAACTGCAGGCACAGGGTGACCTCAGTCAGTGGGACCCCTCTGTGCACAGGGACCCTCACTCCTGGCGTGGCTGTGCCAGCTCCTCCAGGGACCTCCAGCCCTGGAAACCTGGAGCAAGTGGAAACCACAACTTTGCAAATGCTGCCTGTGCCCAAAGTAAATGCAAAGAGAACTGGGATGTGAAAAAGAAAATTGGTTTATTTCTGGAAGAACAGCAACAATACCGAACACTTTTACAATGTAAGAATATTTCTAACAAGAGCAATCCATGGAACGTATATACATAAGAACCTATCTAGTAAAAATATATGAAACGTATTTACAGAAGAGAAAAAAAAGTCCTAAATCCTATCCCTGAAGAGAACAAACTGTAAAACCTATGTACAAAAGGGTGGAATTCCTGTCTGGAATGTCCATCAGTCCTGGACGAAAAGCAAGTGTGCCGTGGTCACTCCAATCAGGCACAGAGGGCTCTTCCATGTGCCCCCAGGCTGGCACATGCTGGCACAGCAGGACTTTGCTGCCAGAGCTGAGCCTGGCTGGGTCTGGGCTGGAGCTCATGTGGCCCAGAGTGAGCGCAGGACAGGCTGCGGATGGCACCAGACTCCAGCGCACGGGGTGCCACGTCCCTGAGCAGGGACCAGCCCAGCTCCAGCCTGGCAGCAGGGGACCCACTCTGCCTGTGGGGACCACATGCCTGTCCTGCTGCTGGCATTGGTCTTCATGCCAAGATCACAGCCTCTTCCTTATCTTTTTAATCAATGTCCATGTCTTCAATGTATTCTTCTATTTCCACTTCCATCTCCTCTTCCACATCTATATCCACCTCCATCTCTTCCTCTCCAGTGTCTTCCTCCATCTCCACATCCTCCTTTGTATAGGTCTGGATATCCACCTCCATCTTTTCCTCTCCAGTGTCTTCCTCCATCTCCACATCCTCCTTTATATAAGTCTGGATATCCACCTCCATCTCTTCCTCTCTGTCTGTGACAGCCTGCAGAGGTGGCAAAACCTCAGAGTGGGGTCCCTGTCCCACACCAGCCCACAGAGCTGCACCCCACCTGGGCAGCTGGGGGTGTCCCCCTCCATGGAATGGCACCATACCTTCCTCAGGACAAACATAAGCATCCTTCAGTGGTGGATGACAAAATCCAGGCACTAGGGAGCTCTCAGGACTGATGGAGGGAGCAGGTGACAAGAAGGGTGGCAGGGGTGGACAGGAGCAGAGTGCAGCGTGGGCTGACACAAGGGCCAGTGGTTGAGTTGTGCTCTTTGCTGGGTGCTGGCAGTTCCACCTGGAACGGGGGATGTGACATCACAGTTCCCAGGAGCCCAGGGCCAACTGAAGTGGGCAGCGGGGATCCCCTGGATGGTTGGGCTTGGAAGGGACCCTGAAGATCATCTTGTTCCAAGCTGAGCAATCTTCCCCCAGGCCTTGGGGGAGCCCTGTTGCCAAGGATGGGGCACCCACAGCCTCTGTGCCCAGCCTGGGCCGGTGCCTCACCACCCTCAGTGGAAAACAGCAGCTCCCTTAGATCCAGCTTCAATCAGCCTCCTGCACTTGAAAGCCATCCCCCTTGTCCTGTCACCAGAGGCCCTGTTGAACACTCTGTCCCCTTCTTTCCTGTGGGACCCTTCCAGCCCTGCACAGCCACAGTGAGGCCTCCCAGGCTCTTTCCAGGCTGAGCATCCCCAGCCCCAGTTGGACAGCAGTCAGTCAGATCAGGGGATGTCAAGGCTGAAGGGTAGCAAATAGTATCAGGAACTATGGAGAGATGGAAGCTTTAGACCCAGGTTTGCCTCTAAATTGTACAAAATTAATAACAGTGGAAGGGGAAATGGTGGGACACTTGTTCTGTTCTAAATGGTGAATTTTATTGTATTTTTTTCTTCTTTTCTGTCATGCTGACCCAGGTTTTTCTGTTGGAAAGGAAGCTTGGCACAATGTCCACTGTCTTCTCCATTTCTGAAACACCAAGCAGAGTCTGGACAGGCTGATGATGCAGAGTAAAACCTGCAAATATACTGGTGATCCTGAGCCTGGGGGTGCAGCTAAACCCAGGCAAAAGGAATTTCTGGAAAGTTGAACCTGGTTTACATTTTCTTGAGTTTGGCTATGCATACTTAACCAGTCATTTATAGAAAAGCAAATAAAAAGTTCAAACCAAAACAGACAAAAACCCAAATAAACAAACCCACGCAAACCAATCAAACAGATAAAAAACCCCAAATAAAACCAAAGGCAATGAGGAGTTAGTATTAGTTGTGAGGATATCACAGCAGGCAAATGGCTGCTTCCCACAGGATCACCATAAAAAGCCACATCTAACAGCTGCTGCAAAATACACCCAACAGGAGAAAAATAAAAAGTGATCCATGGCAACTTTGGGGGCAGCTCCACATGAAGGTGAAGGATGAGCCCTGCTACAGATCCAGCATTCCCCACCCTCCAGGCTGCTGTTTGCTCCTGATGAAAGACCCTTGCAGGACTGTGGCCCCTCTCAGTGCAGTGTAAATCATTGCCACAGCTCTCAGCTGAGCCACTGGCATTGCCAGAGCGAGATCCAGGCACCATCCTGAGCATCTGTGGAAGCTCCTGAGCATCTTCATGCCTGCAACCACAAAACACCTCAGGCTCTCCCTGGACTGGCTTTTCAGGGCAGGTTTCCATATCCCTGGGAGATCTGTTCATCCCTCAACATGTCTGACTTTGTGTACAATGATGCATTTGGGTTCCTCCCTTGCTCCTGTGTGCCAGTGAGAAACCATCCATGTGAATGGAGGATGTTGTGAACAGGAACATTTATTCCTGGATTGCCATTTTGCTTCACTGTCACTCAGCTGAACTTTGTCCTTATCTGCGGTAACCGTGACTTTAAAAATCCCGCCTGCGCCGCCGTTCCCGCCTGCCAGCTGACGGAGCGGGCGGGGTGCGCGGTTTCGCGGCTCGGCGCGCGGGAGCCGCTCCGTCGGCAGGGACGCGCTGGATCGGCATTCAGCTCTGCCAGAGGCGGACAAAAAGGCACGGCACCTGTACTAAGTAGCAATACGTTTGTTCGTTAATTTAATCAATAGCTAAATAATTATACAATATCAAAGCAATATCTAAATAGCTAAAACTGCTTGATTTTTAAATGTATAGCCACATATGGTTCACATATGGTTGCTTGGCTTGCAGGAATCCTATAGCGCTGTGGGAATTCCATGGTAAAGAAAAGTTCACCTAAGAAGTCACAGAGGAGAGCTGTAATAACAATCCCTAAACTCACAAGAATTGCTTAGGCTTGCAGGAATCGTATAGTGTTCTGAAAATTCCACTGTATAGGTATGCCTTAGAAGGAAAAGTTCACTCAGCGGTTAAAAGAGGAAGACTTGGAGCCTTCATCCCACGACCACCAGAAGGCAGAAAAAGACCCCCTAGCAACTGAACGAGCAAGCGCAAAAGACAGACCACGTCATCCCTGGACCCGGGAGAAAAAGGCAATAAAAGGTGAACTTCGGGGATAGGAACGGTGCGAGCCTAGTGGAGCGGAGACTCCCGGCCGCCCAGCGCTGAACTTTGCTTATTCTTGCTTGCATAATAATAATAATAATAAATTTATAATTGTATGATCCTTGAATCCAGTGAATTCATTTATCACCCTTCCTTCCTTCCTTCCTTCCTTCCTTCCTTCCTTCCTTCCTTCCTTCCTTCCTTCCTTCCTTCCTTCCTTCCTTCCTTCCTTCCTTCCTTCCTTCCTTCCTTCCTTCCTTCCTTCCTTCCTTCCTTCCTTCCTTCCTTCCTTCCTTCCTTCCTTCCTCCCTTCCTCCCTCCCTCCCTCCCTCCCTCCCTCCTTCCCTTCCCTTCCCTTCCCTTCCCTTCCCTTCCCTTCCCTTCCCTTCCCTTCCCTTCCCTTCCCTTCCCTTCCCTTCCCTTCCCTTCCCTTCCCTTCCCTTCCCTTCCCTTCCCTTCCCTTCCCTTCCTTTCCTTCCTTCCTTTCCTTCTTCCTCCATCTTTTAAGTGATGTTGGCATTTTTAGATTAGAGTAAAAACTCACTGTCTAACATAGGTGATAAGTATTGAGAAGTTATTGTAAATAGTGTACACGTAGTTTTTAGTATAAAAAGATAACACCACACAGTTCCCCATGGTCCCTCACAGGCCCCTCATGGCTCCCTCACAGTTGCCCAAGACCCCTCACAGCCCCTCACTGCCATGGGACAGAGAGAGAGAAACAGCAAGTGTTTCTCACAGCAGCTTGTGAGAATTAGTAGCAAGTTGTAAGAATGTGAGAACTTCAGTATAAACAATCTGCAGGTGGTGTTCTTCTACTTCATCTTTCTCTTCTTCTCAAGGACGGTGTCTAAAGAATGTTTTTGTTAACTAGCCAATCAAACAGAATATATCGTATCACTCTATAAAAACCGCATGGTTCTCTTGAATTAAACCTTCTTTTAGTCTTTCTGCAATACTGCCTCCTGCCTGTTCCTGTGTCATTCTGGGCGCAAGAGTGACACCTCACAGCCCTTCATGGCCCCTCAGGGCCCCTCACAGCTCAAGGCTCTTCACGGCCCCTGAGCCGCCTCCGGCCCCGCCATTGGCGCCGCTCTTTGCTGCTCTTGGCCAATGGCGGCCCGAGTCTGCAGTGACGTCACCGCTCGCCGGGCAAAGGAAGGCCTGGGGCTGAGGTGCCCCGGGCTGGCCGGGAATGGGGTCCAGGGGTCCCCGGGCTCATGGAAACGGGGGATCCAGGGGCCGGGAGAGGAGGATACCCGGGAAAGGGGTTGCAGGGGTGTCGGGGCAGGATAAGGGGGTGCAGGGGGTCCTGCAGCTGGGGAAGGAGATGCGAAGGGTCCCAGTGCCCAGGAATGGGCATTCAAGGGGGTCCCCGGGGGGCTCCCCAAAGCCCCTCCCAGGGGGCAGCAGGAGCTGGCTCAGGAGCTCTGGGCAGAGAAAAGGGGGTGACCCCAGCTTGGGGGGGACATGGGGGACTCACACACGCTCCCGGGGGGACACGACCCCCGGGGACCCCCCCTCACCTTGTCCCGCAGGGGAGGCCGAGCCCCAGCCCAGGCAGACGAAGCCCCCGAGCCCCGGCAGCATCTTGGGGGGCGTGCGGGGCCGGGAGGGGCAGGATCCGGGAAAGGGCGGCGGCTGCCGGGTTCCGCGGCTGCCTGGAAACCACGAAGGCGGCGGCAGCGTCTGTGACAGCGGCGCGGCCTCAGTTGCCTGAGAACGCGGCCCTGGCTGCTTGTGCGCAGCCTGGGCTCCTGCAGGCGGCTTCACCGGGCGATTCGCCAGGGGAATTGTTGGCGGAGCATTGGCCTCTGCAAAGTTCCTGAGCATGCAGAGCATTGGCCTCTGCAAGGAGTTCATCAGCGTGCAGAGCATTGGCCTCTGCAGAAAGTTCCTGAATTTCCTTTGAAGGTAAAGATTGACTCAAGTTGAACTTTTTGGTTTTGTCTCATCTGCACTCTGAGAGAGAATGCCAAAGGGAAATACAGGATAATGGGATAATGCCTGTCTTCTGGTGCAGCAGTTCAGTGGTCTGCACTCCC
Organism: Agelaius phoeniceus; assembly: GCF_051311805.1. Taxonomy (NCBI): domain Eukaryota; kingdom Metazoa; phylum Chordata; class Aves; order Passeriformes; family Icteridae; genus Agelaius; species Agelaius phoeniceus. The sequence continues at coordinate 2,553,808 of NC_135271.1, forward strand.
ACAGACATGTTTTATGAAAAATCCTTTGGGTTTTTTCTCCGGAGAAGCTGAGAGACCTCAGGAACAAAATGTAAACAATGGTTATCTGCTGCTGTGGAATGCAACAGGTGCATCTGTGATTGGTCTCCTAGAGTTGTTTCTAATTAATGGCCACTCACAGTCAGCTGGCTTGGACTCTCTGTCTGAGACACAAGCTTTTGTTATTAATTCTTTCTTTTTCTATTCTTAGCTAGCCTTCTGATGAAATCCTTTCTTCTATTCTTTTAGTATAATTTTAATAGAATATATATCATAAAATAATAAATCAAGAGTCAGATCCTCATCTCTTCTCTCATCCGAAGACCCCTGTGAACACCACCACAATGTACAGCTGAGTGGATGAACAATATATGCTCTACTGATTGTGCTTTTTTTTTTTTCTGCACTGAAGGAATGCAACATTTTCTAAATGTACTGGTCTATACTTTTTTTTCCCGTCTAGTGGTTGCTTAAACTGCTTAAAGGTGAATGAGGTCTGTTCAAGTTTCATCAAGTTTCAGTGGGTTGTTATCATCTGATTATTACAATTATTAGGGAGAGGCCTGTGAATTGAGGGGCAAATGAGACCATATGCCAAAATCAATAGTCTGGATTTTATGTAACAGTAAATGTGAGGAAGAGAGAGAGAAAGGAAAAGAAAAAGAAGCGAGGGGGTGGCGGGGGGTGATGGGGGGTTGGGAAGAAGGGGAAGAAGGAGAGTGACAGAGACAGATGAAGTGAAAAACATCACCATTCCATGGATCCCATTGGCATACCATAAAATCCTCTTCTGGTCTTCTCTGTGGTGAGGTCTCGCAAAACGTAAAACTCCAATGGATTCATGCAGATTTGGGCAAGGTGGGACCTCCCAGGTGCCTCCCTGGGGTGGGGCAAGTTGGACTCTGTCTATTGCTACTTTCAAATAATAGAAAATCTTTAGCATCTGTCTGTCCTTTGAGTCTGCCATCAATTGGCTTCTGGATTTTCAGATCTGTTGTGTTACTTTGCGTGCCCTGCAGTCGTCTGGTGCAAGGCCTCAGGAATGGGTCTGGGGGCACTGTGGAGGTCTTGGATGGGAGGTTTGTGTGCAAACCTGGCCTCAGCAGACGAGTCTGTGGCTATGACTTGCCCACCTTGAAGCCAGACAGAGCTGATTTTCAGGACAGCTGCTGGGTTTGGCTTTGTTGTGGATAGGTTTTTCTCTTCAGCCTTGTTTACTTCTCCCCAGCCCTGAGTTAATGGGACAATAGTGTCACCTTTGTCTTGTCTCAAGTTCCCTTCGGCAGCTTAACTCACAGCGCCAAGTTCCAGTCCAGAGGCATTTTCAGAGAAGGGTGGGCTTGGGTGGTCGCAGCTTCTTTATACAGTTTTGTCCCAATGGGCAGAAAGTCCTTTCTAACAATTTTTAAGCCATTAGCCATAACATTCCAGTCTCTCCCAAGTCCTGAGGAGAAGCTGAGAGATCAGGGGTGCTTTAGCCAAAAGATGAGGATATCCATTCTAGCTATTTTAAAGTAATACATAAACTGCAGCTTTGTCTGTTCTAACTATTCTTAATGTTCAGATTTTTAGCTCCAGGTTTCAGTATGATCCATCTTTGAATTGCACAAGGCAGCCCTATAGTTCAAATAAAGTCCAACTAGAGGCCTAACATACTAGCTACTTACACCAAACAAGCACTTAGCTACTTTCAAATCATAGAAAATTTTTAGCACGAATAGATGCCTTGAATCTGCCATGAATTGGATTCTGGATTTTCAGAGTTCCATTGTTGCTTCTTCCAGTTTTGTTGAGGCATTGTCACTCATCTGGGGATCCTGCCTTCAAAATGGCTTCTGGATTCCCAAAGAAGACCTCGACACCTCGTCTTTTGTCCAGGGAAAGACTGACATCTTTCACTGTAAGTACCCACTGGGCTGTGTTAAGGCTGCAAACTGCCCTGGTGTCCCTGCTCTCCCTGCCCCTGCTTTAGTGCAAGCAAGAAAATGCTTTAAGTAGGTAATAAGCAGAAATATTCTAGTAAGGCTACGAAACGCAAGTAATAAATGACACAATTATGAAGGTTTCTTTTTAGGTGAACAGAGAAGGGGAATTGTGGGAAATCACAAAATTAGAGGGTTTTGGGAAAGCTGCAAAAGACAAGCCTCAGATACAGTAGAACTGTGATTAGAGCTAAGCAGCTGCCATGAGATAGGTCAGCAGAAAAATTATTTAAAAAGTAGAAAAGCAAGGACAAATAGAACAATGGTCTGTGTATTAACGCTTCTCTAGAATAACTCCCTAAGCCACAGAAAAGTTTATCTAGCAAGATATTAGGAGGGTTAAAGCTTAATAATGGAGCTCTGTGCATTGTGCTTTAAGGCTTACAAGCAGGTATTGTATTCAAAATAAGCAAGCATTGTTTTAACCAAAGGTACATGTGCTTATGGTGATTGGATAGAACTACTGTCAATGTGCTTTTGCTTTGTGTGATTGGTCAAGAAACTTATAAAGGAAGTTGTAACATTAAGTTCTTGGTCTGCTGCCTGGGATGTGAGCTGGTGGCATCTTCCCATTGTCATAACCATGTAATGAGAGTGATGCTGGAAAATAAAACAGCTCAAGGCAGTTCCACAGCAGTCCTGTCCCGTTTGTGATTTGTAAATAGCCCCCTGCTGGTGTCAAGACCAAGCTGCCCTTGGGCACCTGAGCATGTTGGGGGGAAGCTCAAACTCTGCCCAAAGCCCTGTGAGACAGGGCTGGTCCCAGCTGGAAGAGCTTTCAAAGCAGCTGTTCTCTCCCAGCTCCTGTGTGGGCACGGATCCAGCCCTGCAGACACAGTGTACAGCAAAGCAAGTTATCTGCTGCAGCACGTCCAGAAGAAAACGTCTCAGCACCTTTGTGTCCCAGATATCTTTTATGAAAAATCCTTTCCTTAGGATTTTTCCTCCTGAGAAGCTGAGAAGCCTCAGGAACAAAATGTAAACAATGATTATCAGCTGCTGTGGAATGCAACAGGTGGATCTTTGATTGGCCCATGTTGGATGTTTGTAATTAATGGCCAATCACAGCCCAGCTGGCTCAGACAGAGAGTCCAGGCCAGAAGCCTTTGTTATCATTCCTTCCTCTGCTATTCTTAGCTAGCCTTCTGATGAAATCCTTCCTTCTATTCTTTTAGTGTAGTTTTAATATATTATATATCACAAAATAATAAATCAAGCCTGCTGAACCATGGAGGCAGATCCTCATCTCTTCCCTCATCCTAAGACCCCTGTGAACACCATCACACCTTTGTTCTGCAGGATGGTGGAAATCTTCCTGTGCTGGGAATTCTCCCCTGATTTTGGTTTACCATGTGTTGATGGTATCTCTCCCAAAGGAGTTGGCTTCTCTTGAAAGCTCTGGATTGGTAGGAATCTTGAGGGCTGTACAGTTCTTACCTGCTCCCTGGAGCCAGGGCCACAAAGGTCCCTTGGTGTCTGGAGCTCACTTGACTGAAGATGCCCCACTGCTGAGGCTCTGTCCAGGAGATCCCTCTGTTTTCTTCTCTGCAGGGGTCTGTGAGCCCAGAGAGAGAAAACAAATGCTAATTAACAGAGAGAACTACAACTTGGACACATTCCTGTCCTCCTCACTCTTGGTACAACATTCCTTTCTTGCCTCTCTTGGACTCAGCCAGCAGTGATATCTCCTTGCTGTGAGTTCTCAGTGCTGTACAGGGATGGAGTCAGGGCAGTTCTGAGAGCTCCTCCCCATTCTTTGAAAAGGTCACTGCCTCAATCCAATGAACCTAAAGAGGAAAGAAATGGCCAAAGAGCAGAAATCCCCAACCATGTCACATGCAATCATGGAGAAGCTGATGGGACAGAGCCATGTGGTTGGAGTATGTGTATTGCACTCTGTATTGTTAATTTATTGGTGCTGAGTATTTCAGCAAGCAACTTCCAGGGCTTCCAGGACTGTCCTGGACAATGTGATCACAAATTGTTCACCAGTGCCACTTGTTCAAGAAAAGCCTTTCTGAACAAGCCCAACTCTGAGGCTCTAGCTGGTTTATTTTTGCCTTTCAGCTGCTTGCCTCTAAGTTCCTGTGGGAGAAGTTTCTCAACATGAAGAAGAAGGCCAGCACTGGTGGGATTTTTCTACCCAGAATATGCCCATGTGTAGACCTGGGGAAGACTGGTCCAAAGGTAGCCTTTTCCTGCTCTTCTCCTTTCTGTTTGATGGGAAGTTTGAAGAGGGTGTGTGCTTGTGACAGGCTTGGCTCCAGCAAAATACCTCAGTGTGCAGGTCCTGTTGTCACCTGCTGTTAGAGGTGGGCTGTGAGTCCTGATCTGCACTAAGGCAACACAAATAAGCTCTGCTGAAGCTGCCTAACTGTAGCTGCCATTGCTGAAACAATGGGGGGAAGGCTGGGGACACAAAGGCACAGCATTGCCATGTGCCATTCTCCTGCTGAAGGAGCCACCTCTTGCTTTGGTGTGGTCACCATCAATGCTCGAGGTCACAGGATTCCCTCTGGAGTGGCAGCGTTGGCCTTGGAAGGCCGAGGACCTGCAGGAATGACTTCAGCTTTAACAAAACAAATTGCCTTTATGCTTTGGGCTGGAACAATGTGTTGGACCCTGAGGGGGTGTTAGATTTTGCAGGCTGCCAGATGTACAGGGGACTGGCCCTGGGCAGAGGGGAATGGATGTGCTTTATCTGGATCAGTGCCTTCTTGGAGGTGTGTTTAAAGCTGCTTTTCTGGCAGGACTGGCTCAGTAGAAAGCACAGTCCCAACGGGTAGGTGACTGAGGTGGGCTGTTGTTATGAATGAGGTCCCTATATGTCTAATTTAATAAACCAACATTAGAATTTAGCAGCAATTTTAATTTGGCAGCAATTTGATATGAAATCATGCAATCAAATAGAATCAAGCAGATACAAAATAATTTGGCAGTGGTTTGGATAAAGCATAAGCAAAACCAGTCAGGCTACAGGGGGGTTTTCTCACCCTGCCTCCCATTCAAAAGATAAAGAATCCAATCACGGCTTATAGACTGGATGCTAATACATATTCCTCATTAATTTTCTGTCAATCTCCTCCTATTTTTGATTCTTGAAATCTACGTCACTGTACTGCACAGTGCATGCTCTGCTTGTTTCTAAGGGGTCTTTTGGTTTTGGTGGTCGCTTCCCACGAAGGCTTCTCCTCATCATCACTGTCCTTTGAACAACCCCACAAGTTGCACATGCACCCCAAGTCTTGTGTTATAGAAGCCAGCATTATATTCCAAAAAGAAGCCTTATGATTTCATCGATACCTGGAATCATCCCTATTTTGTCCATTTCAAGGCCGATTCTTTAGTTATCCTGAGGCCTATTGCCTTTTGGGATGTTACTTATCTCAAACTATATCCTGCATTCTGTTTTCTCATGAACATCTGAAAACATCTGTTTTGTGTCACTAATTCCATATCCTTTTCCTCTCTTAATTTTTAAGAAATATTTTCTAAAATATTTAAAATATAGTTATAAGTGTTAGCACGAATGAGATTCATCTATCACACTGTTGAGGAAGAAATTGGCAGCAAGAGCCATGTAAGACACTGGTTAAGGATTGCCCAGACAAAGCAGGGGAGAGTTTTCTCCAAGCAATGCCTCTGCTCCAGAACCATTTGCTGTTGTTTTGGGCCCGTGGGTCCGCCTCGGCGGCGGCGGTGGTCCCCGGCCCGCATTGTAGAAGCCTTCGCCCTTCCTTGGCCTTAAGCCAGGGACCCGCGTTGTGGCGGGCAGAATTTTTTGGCCTAGTTTTTTTTTTTTTTATGGGCCTGGCACCCGAGGGAGAGTCCCCCCAGACTGGTCTCGGGCGAGGCGGCGGCACCTCGCCTACCTCGGTCGTGGCCGGATTGACTGAGCCGCTTATGCCGGGCGGGGCCAGGTTTGCCGCGCCGGGTCCGTTGCTTTTTGTTGAGGCGGGCGGAGTTGGGGGGCGCCCGCCAGGCCTCCGCGGGCCTTTTTATTTTTCTCTCGCAGCCCTAAGCCGCGGCACCAAGAAGCGTTGCGACAAAGGCGCGCGCGGGATGCCGGTGGGTCCATTGTGGGGGGGTAGTGAGGCCCCCTGTCCCCCCCCCGCCCCGGGTCCCCGGCCCCGCGGCCCCCGTGGCTAGCACGGGTTGTTGCAAACGTGCGTCCGTGTGCCTTTTTTGTCGTGCCGTCCCCCGGCTTTTTTTTCCAGAAGGGAAAGCCGACCGCCACGAGGCCAGGTGAAAGCCGGTGGCCCGTGGCGCCAAGTTGGTGGAACTTTTTCTCGCACGCTCGGCCGGTTTCCCTGGGCTGGAAGGGGTGGGAGGGCCGCTGAATCCCCTCCTGGCCCGGCAGGGGCCAGTCCAGTCCCGCCGTTGCCTAGCCGAAAGGGAAGCCGTTGTTCACCGCAGACGGGTGGCGGCACCCCCCACGCTCCTCTGCTGCCGCGAGCGATGCGATCCGCAGGTGGGCTGGGCGGCCATCGCCATTGTCCCAGGACCGTGGCCGTGGGGCCCTGGTCACCGTTGGCGCAGCTCCTTCCCAGAGCCGCGCCTGATCGATGTGGCTTTTCAGGTGGCGTCGGAGAGGGCCCCCGGCGGGCCGGCTCTCCTTCTGAGGCTTCTCTGTCACAGGGAAGCCACGGCAGGGGGGTCCGGTGCTCGGGCAGGGCGGTCTCCTTTCCAGTTTGCTTCCTGTCGCAGGCGAGGTGTCGCCCCTCCCGATGGCCTGGGGAAGGGCGTCTTTACCGTCCCGAGCTGTGTGATGGCCGCGTGGCCCCGCGAGCTTTCAGGTGTCTTTAAAAAACCACGTGAGGTACCGGTGCAGGCCCTGGTCCGGGTAGCGCCCGTGTGGGTCCCGGACACGAGCAGCACCGGGCGGCGGTGCGGCTGGAGCTGAGCCGCGAGAAGGGAGAGAGGCAGGAGAGAAAAGAGAGAGGGCGAAAATGCTCGAACCCGATACGGCGCGGGCGGAACAGAGCCCGGTCCCTGCGCTCCTTTGCCGTTCCGCCGCCTGCTGCAGAGCGAGCCACCCCGGCTGTAAAGGGGCCTTGGTGTCCGGGCCGCGCCCGCCTCATCAGGTCGCTGCCTCCTCTAGCACATCCGATGCTTTCTTTGCGGCCCGGTGGGGGGACGCGCTGGGACAGTGTTCGCTCCCTGTGAGCAGGGCCCCGCTTGGCCCAACCTCGCTGACGGCCAGTCGCTCGCCCGCAACCTTTCGGCGGGCGGGTTTTTCTCAGCTTGTGTGGGGGGGCGGGTCAGCCCCGGCCAAGCCCTGTTCCGTGCACCGCGCGCGTCCATTTTGAGCTCAAGGCCGAGTCTCGAACCGGGGCACGGGCCCCTGGAAAAAAACTGTGAGAGAGAGAGAGAGGAAGCCTCGCGCTCCATTCGAGTGGCGAAAAGCTGTGCAGCGGTCCCGGCTCCTTGCCCGCGGCATCGCGGGAAGGGCCGGCCGCTGGGGTCAGCCGTCACCGAGGGGCGTCTCTCGCGGGTGGCGCCGTTCCCCATCCCAGGCAACGCCGGGCCGCGATGTGGCCAGCTGCCGTCCCTGCCACTAGCACCTGTCACCGCCATGCCGCCACCTGCTGCCATGTCTTTGTCCGCGATGCTGCTCCCGCGGGTTGGAGCGGCAAAAGGAGCCCAGGGCAGTCGGGGTTTGGCGCAGGGCGAGTTCGCTGGCAGGCCGGGCGCGTCCGGGCGCTCGCGCGACGCTTCGCAGCGCCGCCGTGGGTGGCGGCTACCTGGTTGATCCTGCCAGTAGCATATGCTTGTCTCAAAGCTTAAGCCATGCATGTCTAAGTACACACGGGTGGTACAGTGAAACTGCAAATCGCTCATTAAATCAGTTATGGTTCCTTTGGTCGCTCCTCTCCTGCTCCTTGCATAACTGTGGTAATTCTAGAGCTAATACATGCTGACGAGCAGCGACCTCCGGGGACGTGTGCATTTATCAGACCAAAACCAACCCGGGCCCGCCCAGCAGCTGTGGTGACTCTAGATAACCTCGAGCCGATCACACGCCCCCGCAGCGGCGACGACCCATTCGAATGTCTGCCCTATCAACTTTCGATGGTACTGTCTGTGCCTACTATGATGACCACAGCTGACGGGGAATCAGAGAGACCGGAGGCGCGCGGCACCTCCGGGCGCTGGGGGTCGGAAGCGGGAGAGGGGGAAAAAGCCACTCAGCGCAGCGAAGCGTGCCACGCGCGCCCACCACGGTGCGCACGGGCGGGGCTCTCCCCGCGCTACACCGCGCGTCATGGCCGGGCCTAGAAGCATGGCACGCTGGCCGCCGTAGCAGCGGCTTGCCCCCCCGCCCCCCACACCAGCCCCCCCCACCCCGGTCTTGCACCGGTCTGCCGCCGGTCCATCCCCGCCGGAGAGCGGGGGCGCGGCCGCGGGCTCCTGAGCCTCTCGCTGCCACGGCCGGCACCGCCGAATGCCGGTCGCCGGCGTGGCACGTGCGGGCGCCGTGGCACGGCCCGAGTTCTCCCAAGCTTGGCTCTCCTCGGTGTGCGCGTGAGAAAGCCACCCGGGTGCTGGGAGGGAGGGGTGCTCGGCATGGCCCCTCCCGAAGGCGCGCCCGTCCCTTCTGTCACTGCTTCGCCCGTCAAGTGACGGCTGTCCATCCGGCCGTGGCACCTTTCAGCGGCCGAGGTGGAAAGGGCGAGGGAGCCGGGTGGCGTGTGCGCCTTCGGGGCTCGGAGCAGGCGGCTCCTCCAGCCCTTCCCGCACTGGGGAGCGGGGCTTTTGCCGGCTGGCAGAGTTCCCCACTTTCGGGCTGAGTGGCCCCCCTCTCGTGTGTGGCAGAGGAACTCCAAGGGCAGAGGGCTCCGGGTGTTCCGGGCTGCGCTTCGTGCCGCGCGTGCACGTGCGCACCTGAGGTGTGCTCGGTGGTCGGGCCCGCTTTCCCCGCGCTGGTGGGGCAGCCTGAGCCATGCTGGTCCTCTCAGTTGCGCAGCGCCTGGCTGCTGAGGGAAACCCTGGGCCCCGAGAAGGACGTGGCGGTGGTGGCGGCAGATGTTGGGCGCGCCCCCGTCGGTGGACGCTCCCCCGAGGGCGGCAGCGGGGGAGGCACCCCGGCGGGGCCATGCAGGTCGTTTCCCTCGCCCCAGGGCAAGGTACCTAGTGCTCCGCGCCTCGGTGGTCTCCCCAGGTTTTTTCCCTCGGCGTCGTCAAATGCTGCGGGTTTGCCAAAAGGGGCCGGGCGGTGGTTTAAAGACTTGGGCGGCTCGGCATGGCCTGCCGTGGCGGCAGCGGTGCCGGCGGCGGTGGCAGCAGGCGTGCCACGCGGTGGCCGTGTGGGGCGCCACTGAGGGGTGGGGAGCAGCTAATCCCGCCATCCCCTGCAGTGGTTGTCCCATCATCACCAGCTGTAATCCTCCGTCGCCGTTGTTTTCCCTCCACAGGCTGCGGGGGTTAACCGTGCTGCGCCGGGGAGGGGCGCCCTGCCCCCCTTCCCCCCGCGGCCCATCCTCGGTGGAGAGGCCGCGGCGCGCTGTCGGCCGTGGGGGTCGACCTGCTCGCCTCGTCGTAACAGGCGACGCCGGCAGAGAGCACGTTCTCTCTGCCCTTCCTCAGCCGCGGGGTCGCGGCCACCTGGGCCCGCCTGTGCTCTCTCTCATTGGCCCGCTGCCGCGGTCTCTGGCGCATGCGGTGCTGCATCTGGCACGTCCGGTGCCTCTCCTCCCCTCGACAGCCTTTTCTCCTCGAATGCCCACTGGCCACACCGTCGTCCGCCGGTCGTCCCCTGGCTCAACCGCCCGCTCATGGGGGGCGAGCGCTATGCGGGCCATCCAGCAGCCGAGGCCCACGAGCGCGGGCGACCCCATGCCGAGCGGTGGCAGCGCCACCGCTCGACGGGTGTCCCTCCCTGCGGGGATGGTCAGCTGGAAGGCGCCTGCTATCGCCCAGCCGCGGTCCCGTCCTGGGCCCCGCTTGTCGCATCCTCCATCGCCCTTCCCAGCCGCGTGTGGGCCGCAGGAAGGCGTGCGGGGCGGCCACGGGGGCGCTTCTCCCCGCCCGGTCTCCGCGTGCAAATGAGGAGAGCGGGCGTTGCCCCCCAGCTCAGCACCGTACCACCTTCCGCTGGGTGTGTGCCCAAGGGAAGGGGCCCTGGCGGTGCGACGCGGCGGTGGCGGTCCTGGGAGTGCGGCTCTAGCAGCGATGGGGTCTGCTGTCCAGCCCGCCCCGGGCGCCGGTGACACTGGTTTCGGTCTCGGTGGCACCTGCCTGCAGGGCTGGCGGCGGAGTGCATCCGCCAGTCGCTCGCCTGCCTGGCAGGGTAGCAGTCCCACGGGAGGGGTACCGGCGGGGGCTGGTGGTCGTTGCGTGCCATCTCAAGCCCGGGGGAAAGGCCGTTCTGTGGGGGAAGAGAAAAGCTGGCCGCACAGCGGCGCGGCGGCGCTCCGTGAGGCCCGCGGCGTCGGGGGCCGAGGGAGAGCCACTGTGTGCGGCGGCCGATGGCCGCACGCCCCCGGCTGCGAGCCATGTGTGTTGTGTGTGTCATCCCGTCAAAGCGAGAAGCAGGCGGGCTGCCGTGCCCTCCCGAGTTCCGTCCTGCATGGCACTCCGCACGGAGGCCGGGCCGAGCCCGGGCGCCTGGGCCGCCTTTGAAGGACAGCGTTTGTGAGGTCGGCGTCTCTGCTCGCAGGGGGAGGCGGGCGGGGGCGCGGGCTCCCCTGCCTCTGGGCTGGCCATCGGAGTGTGGGTCTCCAGTTTTTTTTTTTTCCCCTTCCATTTCTGTGTGCTTGTATGGTCGAAGCCAGGCGCACGCCCACGCGTCCTCGGCGCCAGAGTAACAAAAAAAAGGGCCGCTCAGCATGAGCGGTGCCCGAAAGGCAGACGAGTCTTAGCGGTGGATCGCTCGGCTCGTGCATCAATGAAGAATGCAGCTAGCTGTGAGAATTAATGTGAATTGCAGGACACATTGACCATCGACACTTTGAACGCACTTGCGGCCCCGGGTTCCTCCCAGGGCTACGCCTGTCTGAGCATCACTTGACGATCAATTGCCGTCCGGGGGCCACCCTGGCAGCGCGGCTGGGGTTGCCTCGCAGGCCGGTTGCCCGCGGTGGGCGGCGGTGGCGGTGGCGGTGGCGGCGTCCCGCCGGTTCCCGGTGGGAAGGCGGTCGGGTTCGGCGAGGGAAACGTTTCCCTAGGTGGCCTCGATCCCTTCCCTGCGGCCCAGTGGGCGTCGGCGTCGCGGTCATTGTCGTCGTCGTCACCGCGCAGGGCCTTCGTCCCCCTAAATGCAGCGAGCTGCTGGGACGGAGCTCGTCCTCGCCGGGACCGTGCCGCGGATGCAGTGGCGCAGCGGCCTGGGGACAGCGAGAGACAGCGTCGAAATGCGCCGCCGAGGGCCGAGATAAAGAGAGAGGAGGGCGAGAAGGGGAGGTGAGGCGCGGGCCTCGCCCCTGGCCTCCCCCGAGCGCGGGCAACTGTCTGCGGGTGGGTACCATGGCGGTACCGTGCCATGCTGTTGCGCGCGAGAGCGAGAGCGCCGGGGACGGGGGTTCCGACCCCCTCCTCCCTTCGCCCGCCCCCTCCTCCTCTGTCGCTGTCTCGGGGCGCGCCCAGGGGCGCCGTCACTCCTCTCTCTCTCCCCACCGAGGCCGTCGCGCGCACCACTACCCGGCTGGTCCTCCCGCGCGGGGACGTCTCTGCCGCGCTCCCTTTTTTGGTTCTCGTCTCCAGGATGGGGTTCTCCATCTCCTCATCGCTCGCTCGCGCGCGCTCTCTCTCTCTCCAGCTCCCTCCGGGAGTGCGGAGAAGAGGGGGGCGGGCGGCGTAACGGGCGAGGGAGACAAGGCGGCCATCTCCGCGCACACCCCCGTCTGCGGCGTGGCCGAGCTTTGGGCTTGCAACCTCAGATCAGACGTGGCAACCCGCTGAATTTAAGGATATTCGTCAGCGGAGGAAAAGAAACTAACGAGGATTCCCTCAGTAACGGCGAGCGAAGAGGGAAGAGCCCAGTGCCGAATCCCCGCCCCGCGGTGTGGCGCGGGACATGTGGCGTACAGAAGCCCCCCTCCCCAGCGGCGCTCTTGGGGGACCCAAGTCCTTGTGATCGAGGCTGCAGCCCGCGGACGGTGTAAGGCCGGTAGCGGCCCCCCGGCGCTCCGGGCCCGGGGCTTCTCGAAGTTGGATTGCTTGGGAATGCAGCCCAAAGCAGGTGGTAAACTCCGTCTAAGGCTAAATACCGGCACAAGACCGATAGCCAACAAGTACCGTAAGGGAAAGTTGAAGAGAACTTTGAAGAGAGAGTTCAAGAGGGCGTGAAACCATTAAGAGGTAAACGGGTGGGGCCCACGCATTCCGCCCGGAGGATTCAACCCGGCGAGTTGCGGTCGGCCGGCGCGGGTTCGGCAGATCCTCACCTCCGCCTCCCCTCCGTCTCCGTCCCCTGGGCGTACCCCGTGTGCGGGAGCCAGCCGGGGGGGGCGGGCCAGTGCGGGGACCACCCCGCCCGGTCGGCGGCCGGCCCTGGCCGGGCGCATTTCCTCCGCGGCGGTGCGCCGCGCCCAGCTCTGGGTCGTCTAGGAAGGCCTCCGGCGGGCAGGTTGCCCGGTGCCGCGTGAGCAGTGGCGGGTGTTACAGCCACCGGGCAGCAGGTCTTGCTGAATCCCGGGGCCGAGGGAGAGGACCGCCGCCGCGTCCTCCTCCCCCCCGTCGGTGGCGCCGGGGCAGGGGGCATCACTTTCCCCTCCTCTCCCTCCTGGGGTCGGGGGGGCGAGGGCGGTGTCCTCGCAGCGCGGCGTTTCTTGCGGGGGTGCGGGGGCTGGGCCTGCCGGCCCCTGGCGCTGCAGTCGACCGGGGCGAACTGTCCTCAGAATACCCCGACCGCGCGGCACCGCCAGGCCGAGCTTGATGGGCCTCACTCGGGCGCCCGGGGTCTGTGGCAATGTCGGCTACCCACCCGACCCGTCTTGAAACACGGACCAAGGAGTCTAGCACGTGCACGAGTCGGGGGCCGTCGTTGAAAGCCCGCGGCGCAATGAAGGTGAGGGCCGGCGTGTGCCGGCCGAGGTGGGATCCCGGGGCGCGTGTCGTGCCTGGACGAGGCGCTGCGCGTGGGTGAGTGCGCTCAGCGTGGCCCGCCCGGGCGATGGGGCGCGCGCATGGCGGCGACTCTAGACGCATGCCGGGCCCTTCCCATGGATTGCCCCTGCTGCGGCGGGCGCCGCCTGCCCCCGCCTCCGCCTGCCGTCCACCTTGCTGCGGCCGGAGCCCCAGCGGCGGGCGGTGCCGTCGTCGTCGCGCGCCACCGCCCCGTCAGTTCCCGCCAGCGGGGTCCCCAGAGCGCACGGCCGGTGCGCGCGTGGCCGTGGTCAGCGTCGGCCGAGCGGTTCGCGTGGGGGAAGGTCCCCGGGGGGGTCCCCCGGGCCGGCGCCCTGCCTCGGCCGGTGCCTAGCAGCCGGCTTAGAACTGGTGCGGACCAGGGGAATCCGACTGTTTAATTAAAACAAAGCATCGCGAAGGCCTGAGGAGGGTGTTGACGCGATGTGATTTCTGCCCAGTGCTCTGAATGTCAAAGTGAAGAAATTCAATGAAGCGCGGGTAAACGGCGGGAGTAACTACGACTCTCTTAATGCCAAATGTGTCGTCATCTAATTATGATGTGCGTGAGGGCTGGAGAAGGTCTAATTACAACTGGGCATAGCTGCAGAGATCGCACCTCCTCGTGGTCCCACTGGTAAGCCCTTAACAGGGTGACTAAGTCGATCTCTGCCCCAGTCTGGGAGCCATTGGGGACTCACCAGCCCAACAGTTCCTTCCAAATTTCGGTGAAACAAGTTTCTCGGTCTAAGTCGTTAGGCTTACTACCTGAAACCTGGCTCCCCGGTCGGACAGGGGCGACGCATTCGGAGGTGGGCTGACCACCCATTCCATTCCCGATGTTGACTCCGGTCATGACTCAGCTATTCCAAATCCAAATCCGTTCCTCGGAGGAGGAAACTGGGGGCAGCCGTTACACCTTACTAGGGTATCGGTGGGCACTCAGACCTCCCAAGATGATTTTGTAACATCTACAACCACCAAATTGACAGAAAATGAATTGGGCTTGCTGGTGAATTTTTCTTTAGAACTGTATAGGTCAGATCTGCAGGAGCATGTACAGGGGGTGGTTCATGTTTCTGTTAATTGGGGGGGTGTTGAACGGGTTTCCTGAGGTGTATGAACGGCCTACACCACAACTGAGTGAGGGGGACGACTTAAATCCTAGTCCCCCTAAGGACGATGATCAGAATGTACTTGAGAAGGGAGGCAGTGGGAAGGGGGTAGAGGGTACACCAGAGGCATTGCCTCCAGTGCCTGAGGTCCGCAGTGAACAAGTACCGGATGACATCGTGAAGGTGACTGTTCCTGACAAAACTCCACCATGTCCTTGCTGTAGTACCCAGGTCAACTCGATGTTGGCCCTAATTGAACACCTTAAGGGGTCTCACGGGAGGAAGAGGGTGTGCTTTCGGTGTGCCTAGTGTGGGAGGGAGGATTTTAACCATCACAGTACTGTCTGTCATTTTGCAAAGTGCAAGGGTCCGAAGGATGCGGGACCTCCAGTGGGAGAGTGGATATGTGAGCTATGCAGTAGAGATTTTATGACTAAAATTGGCCTAGGACAACACAAAAGATTGGCACATCCACTGGTTAGAAACCAGGAGAGGATTGATGCTTTCCAACTGAAAGAAACATCAAACAGAGGAGCCCACAAAAGATGCTGGACAAAGGAGGAGGAAGAGCTACTTGTCAAGCTGCAGGTACAGTTCGAGAGTCACAAAAACATTAATAAGCTCATATCGGAACACTTAACAACCAAAACAGCTAAGCAGATTAGTGATAAAAGGAGAATACTGCTCAGGAAGAATTGAGTGGGTGGGGGAGCAGCTGGGAAGTTGAAATCAGAACCTGGGTCAAGTCATCAATCCCAGGCAGGAACTGTGAACAATGGACTTGGGGGGAACCACCAGCCGAGAGGACCAGCTGCTGGGAAGGGAACAATAGAGACATCTGGACACCACCTTGATAGGGATAATGGTCCCTGGGAAACCGTTGGCCAGCAGAGGGCGGGGCGACTGCAGGCTCATTATCAGAAAAGGATCAAAGAATGTTTATCAGATGGGACAATTAACAACTTCCCCAGAGCATTTGAACAGTTATTAGAAGGCCAAAAGGTGCGACCACTGCTCAATCAGACAGCACAGGACTGCTTTGGTTGCCTGGAATCAGTGAGCCGAATAAGAACAGCACTCCGGGGGAAAAGCAAAAAGGAAACTCGGGAGGAGCAGCCAAGAAAACAGTTTCAGAAGTGGATGAAGGACAGAGCGATCAAAAGAGGTAACTACCTCCGCTTTCAGCGTTTATTCCATCTAGATGGGGAAATTAGCGAAGATCATTTTGGACGACATCGAATGTCTGTCCTGTGATGTATCACCCAGTGAAATTTATTCGGTATTCAAGGCCAGATGGGAAACACCTGGACAGTTTGGTGTGAGACTTGAGAGTCTTTGGAGACTTTGAAATTAAAGGGAAGGCCCACAATAAGGCCTTCAGGGACTTAATTACGGCCAAAGAAATTGAAAAGAACGTGCGGGAAATGAGCAAGGGCTCGGCGCCAGGTCCAGATGGGATTGCCCTTGGGAACATCAGGAAGATGGATCCCGGGTATGCCCGGACTGCTGAGCTCTTTGACCTGTGGTTAACATCTCGTGACATCCCAGACATGGTGAGGGGGTGCAGGACTGTTTTGATCCCCAAATCGACAAAACCGGAGCACCTGAAGGACATCAACAACTGGAGACCCATCACGATTGGTTCCATCTTGCTGAGGCTGTTCTCCAGGATCGTGACGGCGGGGATGACTAAGGCGTGCCCCCTCAACCCAAGGCAGAGAGGTTTCATCAGTGCGGCGGGATGTTCTGAGAACCTGAAGCTCCTGCAAACTATAATTCGGACTGCCAAAAATGAACATAGACCACTGGGTGTTATATTCGTGGACATTGCTAAGGCTTTTGACACCGCGAGCCACCAGCACATCTTACACGTTTTACAGCAACGGAGAGTGGATCCCTGCGTCGTCGGACTGGTGGACAATATGTACAAGGACATCAGTACGTATGTCACCGTCAAGAAGAACACGCACACAGACAAAATCCAGATCTGGGTTGGAGTGAAGCAGGGTGATCC